>NC_090265.1:566277774-566500274 GCF_040414725.1 Anabrus simplex | reverse complement strand
TCCCCCGCTGGGGTGGGGAATGGGAAGGGATGGAATCCCATGTAAAAATAATGGAACATAACCGATATTAATGTCGAATCTATTGTTTATGTGTCGCTGAGACGAATTGTGACGCACTGGATACTGTTTAGTCCACGTTCGGTCTTCATTTGGACAGGGGGCTACGAGGGGCTTAAAAGTAAATATTCTAAAATGACCGAGATTAGTGTTGAATCCACTGCTTTTGGCATCGCAAAGTTGATTAGTGACAGTCTCAATGACAGTTGGAATGGTGTACATCTATAGTGCGACAGGTAAATACATAAATAAATACATGTGCCTAGTAAAGGACAAAGTTTTACTCAAACAAGAAATAATCTAAAACTTGAAATCAAACACAACTCTAAAACTACACAATAGATCCCAAAATGTCAATCCAAATCTCCATAATAAATTCTATAAAAATTCACTTCCCACACTACTAACCGGTAATAGAAGTATTAAAGGTAAACAGTCCAAAACTATCCGGACAACGCCGGGTGCTTCAGATAGTAATAATAATAACTAATTTAGTGCTTTATGATGCAGCGTGAGTGTCCCTTAGGGCTACTGTGGAGATGTTCTTATTTGCGTTGGTGTCTGTGTCTTCGTATCATGTGCCTAGTAAATGACTGGTAGTCCGCCTCCGTAGTGTAACGGTTAGCATTATTAGCTGCCGTCCTCGGAAGCCCGGGTTCGATTTCCGCTACTGCCAACAATTTTATGAATGGCAGGAGGGCTGGTATGTGGTTAAAATGGTACATGCAGCTCACCTCCAATGGGGATGTGCCTGAAAAGAGCTGCACCACCTCGGGATGAGAACACGAGTTTACTTTTATCCGACTCGTTGGCTGAATGGTCAGCGTACTGGCCTTCGGTTCAGAGGGTCCCGGGTTCGATTCACGGCCGGGTCGGGGATTTTAACCTTCATTGGTTAATTCCAGTGACCTGGAGGCTGGGTGTATGTGCTGTCCCCAACATCCCTGCAACTCACACACCATACATAACACTACCGTACACCACAATAACACGCAGTTACCTACACATGGCAGATGCCTCCCACCCTCATCGGAGGGTCTGCCTTGCAAGGGCTGCACTCGGATAGAGATAGCCACACGAAATTAAAATTAATGACTGGTAAATGCAGAATCTTTTTTATGTTTGACAGCTTTAATGTTTTCTTTGTACCTTCTTTTGAAATTTCAACGGGCTTATTAAATACAGTATTTGGGACTGTCACTACATTTTAATTTTTTTTACACCAGGTTCCTTAGAAAAATAGTCGTTTAGGAGTCTTAACAGAATACGAGGCCTGAAGAAAATACGTGCTGTGACGGCCAACTACTTCCCGGAACAAAAAGAAAGTTAAATATTCGCAATGCAATGAATATAATTCTCGCAGGCATGCCAGATGCATTTGAATAAGATTAATGTACTGGTTGAAAAAAAAAGAACATCGAAGTCACTGATCGACAGTTTAACGCTACACTGGTTCCATTCACTGCCATTGTCTTGCCAGGGAACGCTGCATTATGAGTGGAAAGCGAGAGAGAGAGAGAGAACAACATTTATCAATCAGAATGATTCCGATTGAGTAATGATGAGATTAGTTAAACTTCAGGAACAGCAAAGACGAGCGGGAACCAACGAACATAAAATTGTGGACGTAGAAGTCTTTGCTGAACCTTCAAATTAAATTAAGTATTTACTTTTATGTAATGTTATTTTTTTTCAATTTGCTTTACGTCGCTCCGACACAGATAGGTCTTATGGCAACGGTGGGATAGGAAAGGACTAGGAGTGGGAAGGAAGCGGCCGAGGCCTTAAGTTAGGTACCATCCCGGCATTTGCCTGTAAGAGAAGTGTTGAATAACGGAAAACCACTTCAAGGATTACTGACGCTGGAATCGAATCCCCGCCTCCACTCAGTTAACCTCCCGAGTCTGAGTGGACCCCATTTCAGTCCTCGTACCACTTTTCAAATTTTGTGACAGAGTCGGGAATCGAACCCAGGCCTCCGGGGGTGGCAGCTAATCACACTAACCACTACACCACAGTATGTATGTTCAGTCTTCAGCCCTAAGGCTGGTTGGATCCTCAACAGCTCTGCCATCAGCTGTCATAGATGGCCTAGGCATCACCGAAGAGGCGTACTAGGGAAATGAGGAGTGAGGTAGTTTCCCGTTGCTTTCCTCACCGAGCCAGAAGTTGCTATTACATATCAGTCTGCCAAGCCCACTGAAATGCATGCACCAACCGATCCTATGAGCAACGTTTTTACACCATTCATAGCAGGGACTGGCTGCACAAGGAATGGCATTACTAGCATCGCTCATACCTTAGTCACTTTCATATTGTCAAAGCCAAGGATAAGACTGAGACAGATCAATGAAAGTAACAAAATTGCTCTAGCCTATACCAGAATACATAGTGCACTGTAAACACTACGTCCTGCCAGCAAAGACATACTACACCACAGAAGCAAACCTATTTATATAATATACAATTGAACTGGGAAGGGATCGAACGCGCCATACTGAACGCAGAAAGTTAGATGTCTAATATATGATCTACTTAGTGTTAATGCAAAATGTTTAACGTTGTACTACTTTTCAAAGACTATCGGCAACGCTGCGATAGGAAAGGGCTACGAGTGGGATGACAGCGATCGCAGGATTCATTAAAGTACACTACAGCGCTGTCATTTGTCTGATGTAAAAGTGGGAAACGTCATGTTCAGAGATGCCGAGAGTTTGAGTGGGGCTCAAACACACTATCACCCGAAATCAAGCTTACTCTTGCACAACCTGTACCGCACAGGAGAGAGAGAGAGAGAGAGAGAGAGAGAGAGAAATCAGTAACATCCCAGTAATAGAGTATATCGCCGGTGTAGGTATTCATAGACGCAAGATCAAGCCATGTACAGCCGTACAGATCGACCACAAGGAGCAGGCGGGGCACACAAAGTTCTGACACTAGGTCACAGGCATGAACGACTCTGAAATCGACCTTTCTTTGTAATTCCAAACTAGCTCTCATTCGACATTCACACTTCGGCTTTTGAGGACAAACTAGGTTATTTTTTCGATGACGTTATCGAGAGTAACTGTTTTATTTCATAATACATACATACATGCATACATACATACATACATACATACATACATACATACATACATACATACATACTGTACATGCATACAAATCCAAACCCCATGGCGCAACAGCCCCGAAAAGCCATAGTCTACCAAGCGACCGCTGCTCAGCTTGAAGGCCTGCAGATTACGAGGTGTCGTGTGGTCGGCACGACGAATACTCTCGGCCGTTATTCTTGGCTTCCTAGACCGGGACCTCTATCTCACCATCAGATAGCTCCTCAATTGTAATCACGTAGGCTGTGTGGACCTCGAACCAGCCCTCAGATCCGGGTAAAAATTCCTGACCTGGCCATAAATCGAACCCGGAGCCTCCTGGTAAGAGGCAGACGCGTTACCGCTGCACCGCGGAGCCGACGAATACAATCATAAATAAATAAATATATATATGCATATGATTGTAAATGTTCTAGTCATCTATCATCAAGGTCAAGAAGCGATGCGTGGGGATAGAAATTACGAGGGTTCCGGCAACTATTTGTCCCCCTCACATTTTCTCGGTGCTACAATACAATGGTGTCGTAGGCTAGGATAATAACTCAACGACTCCAATGCAGATGGCGTACTGTGTACTGACGTGATCGGTGTGCGATGTCTGTACTGTAGGCTTCAATCTGTGTTTACGGGTTGAAGTGGTACATTGATAATCCCTATCCAAATGGAGTTATATCCGATTATAGAACTTGTAGATATGGTGTTCGGGCATGCGTAAGGAAATGGAAGCAGCAGAGAAGCCGAATGGTTGTATAGGACCAAATATCCACGTGGAAGAAATCCGGCTCACACCATGTTTCTCCGACTGTTCCAACGATTAAGTGAAACAGGGCAGTTGGTACCACAGTACAATGACCGAGGAGGACGACGAATTACACGGACAGTGCTTGCTCGAGTGGATGAGGCGCCTGCAGTGAGCACTCGAGCAATTGCACGTGAAATGTATGTTTCGCATATAACTGTGTGCCGAGCATTACGTGAAATGCAGCTGCACCCTTACCATCCACAGAAAGTACAGGCTTTGAGTCCTGCTGACTTCGCACCTCCAGTCGTGTTCAGCCAATGGGTCTTGCTGCGCCTTGAGTCGATCTTCACTTTCCTGCGTATGTGTTTTTCACAGATGAAGTCTGTTTCACCAGAGAAGGAATGCTGAATAGTCACAATAATATGTTTGTGCCGTTGAGAATGCCCACGCTACAGTTGTGAAGAGCCATCAGCCCAAACTTTAAGTCAACGTGTGGACAGGCATAGTCAATTATTACGTAGTAGGCCCGTTTCTTCTACACAGTGGTGCTCCGAGATGTATTACCCGCGTTTCTGGAACACATCGCACTTCGTCAACGGATGTGGTTCTAACATGATGGAGCCATACCTCATTTTGGACTGAGGGTTCATGAATACCTGGATCAGACATTCCCTGCAAAGTGGATAGGAACAGGAGGTCCTGTTTCGTGGCCCGCTCGTTCACCTGATCTCAGTCTACTTGATTTCTTCTTGTGGGGCCATGCGCAAAGCCTTGGATGAGACACCTGTCGAGACTGAAGAGAATCTCTTGGCAAGAATTATCGCTGCCTGAGACGCTGTTTAAACGACACCTAGGACATTGGAACGGGTATGACAGAACTTTGTACGACGAAGGGGGGACGAACATTTATTGTAAATGGAGGGAACAGCTAGTGAAATTTGTGCAGGTAAACGGACTTAAAGGAGTAGAATTTTGCTTAGTTTGACTCGATCGTTTCCGGAATACGGTGCCTTATCTCAAATTGATCCATTTGCCGTCATCCATCATTCCTGAAATTTTATAACATCATCACACCCTGTATAGCACAAGGATCTCATGACTGACAGTTCCCTCGATTTATATCCTACAACTAGTAAACCTACTCGACATTATTCATATATTCGACAGCATCTTACGCTCCCCACTCTCATTTGTATATTTTCATTCGTCTGGTAAAAACGGTTGGGCTGTGACGGAGACATGGCGTAGACGTCTTACTGACAGAAATGATTTACTAGTAGATCGAAGGAGATGAAACAACAAAATAAATACTAGGCTGAATGTCCAACTGCGCGGATGCCTACAAGTTCTTGCGCTGCCGGTGCTGTCTGGCGTGCTCCCAACTGTCGGCAGACCTGAAGATGGTTTTCCGTGGTTTCCCATTTTCACACCAGGCTAATGCTGGGGCAGTACCTTAATGAAGGTCACGCCCCCTTCCTCTCCACTCCTAGGCCTTTCCTATTCCACCGTCGCCATAAGACCTATCTGTGTCAGCATTAGAATTCATAATATGTAGGGCCCCATCCTCATAGACGCGCAGGTCGCTGATACGGCGTCAACTCGAAAGACCTGCACCAGGCTTCTTCGGAGGCCACACGCCATTATTATTATTATTATGATTATTATTATTATTATTATTATTATTATTATTATTATTATTATTATTATTATTATTATTATTATTATTATTATTTCGAAGGCTAATTATATTGTGAAAGCAGTCTAATTTACGTCAGATATTGTTGATTTAATGATTAAATATTCATTACGGAATAATTATTTTCATTAATTTGAAAATGATTTTACTCCTCGGCACAGGGATGGTAAAGGCTCTGCTTACCATTTTAACATGACCTTTAACCTCATTATCAAATCAACATGTCAACACAATTCCTAAATACGTGAAGGGCGGGCTGAGTGGCTCAAACGGTTGAGGCGCTGGCCTTCTGACCCCAACTTGGGAGGTTCGATCCTGACTCAGTCCGGTGGTGTTTGAATGTGCTCAAATACGTCAGCCTCGTGCCGGTAGATCTACTGGCACGTAAAAGAACTCCTAGTCCGCTTCTGTGGTTTAGTGGTTAGTGTGATTAGCTGCCACCCCCGGAGGCCCGGGTTCGATTCCCAGCTCTGCCACGAAATTTGAAAAGTGGTACGAGGGTTGGAATGGGGTTCACTCAGCCTTGGGAGGACAACTGAGTAGAGGTGGGTTCGATTCCCACCTCAGCCATCCTGGAAGTAGTTTTCCGTGGTTTCCCACCTCACCTCCAGGCAAATGCCGGGATGGTACCTAACTTAAAGCCATGGCCGCTTCCTTTCCTATTCCTTGTCTATTCCTTCCAATCTTCCCATCCCCACCACAAGGCCCCTGTTCAGGATAGCAGGTGAGGTCGCCTGGGCGAGGTACTGGTCATCCTACCCAGTTATATCCCCCGACCCAGAGACTGAACCTCCAGGACACTGCCCTTGAGGCGGTAGAGGTGGGATCCTTCGCTGAGTCCGAGGGAAAAACCAACCCTGGAGGGTAAGCAGATTAAGAAAGAAAAGAACTTCAACGGGACTGAATTCCGACACCTCGGCGTCTCCGGAAAACCGTAAAAGTAGTTAGTGGAACATAAAGCAAATATTTTTAAAGAAATTATTTACGTGAAAGAGACCACTTGATATATCTAGGTCAATACTTTTATTGGCTCGTTTTCATGGCATCATTCCTGTATTCCGACGTCTCTACAAATTTTTAACAACTGAAGTGACGCTAAACACATGCTCTATGTGTGAGTCCGTGTATACTGTATGTCAGCACTGAGCATGTCTGCACTTTGGATGATGGATGCAGGAAATTGCCTTGACCCGGGATTCACACACTTGACTTTTGCAACCTTGCCCCGGCACGTGTGACACGGGGCTGTAAAGCGTAGGAGTCCCCACATCTAATGAACGTGCAGATCAAGCTCTCTGCTTGCCCCTGATGAAAGGCGAGAACTGCAAATGAGGTGACACAGTTGAGAAGTCTGGAACGTGTGAACTCTGTAGTAACTATTGTAGTAGCAGAACTGGAAACTAGTTCAATTACAGAGAAGTTCATTTTAAAGCAGGCAGAGACATTAATACGTACATCACACAGAATGTGGATACGAATTACGACGCTATACACTTTGAACTTCGCTGCGCAAATAATAATAATAATAATAATAATAATAATAATAATAATAATAATAATAATAATAATAATAATAATAATAATAATAATAATTCAAGTACCTTGGTGAGATACTACAGCCTAACGGGCTCGATAAAGAAAGAAACGAGAGAGGCAGAATAATGGAGCTTGCATTCCACCTTACGTAAAACATATACACCGGGCGAGTTGGCCGTGCGGTTAGGAGCGCGCAGCTGTGAACTTGCATCCGGGAGATAGTAGGTTCGTACCCCACTGTCGGCAGCCCTAAAGACGATTTTTAGTGGTTTCCCATTTTTACACCAGGCGGTGCCTTAATTAAAGGGGCTGCCTGGCCGAGGCGGTAAAGGCGTCAGGAAGTCGTAAAATTTAAGAAACGAGATTTCCACTTCCGGAGGTGCGTATGGCCCTGAGGTTCACTCAGCCTACACCAAAAGTGAGTACCAGGTTAATTCCTGGGGGCAAAGGCGGCCGGGCGTAGAGCTAATCACGTGCCGAGGTTAACAATGGTGGAAGCCTTTACCTTCCACTCCTCCAAGGGCCTTCATGGCCTGTACGGAGGTGACTTTGCTTTGCTTATGATGTCTTAATTAAGGACACGACCGCTTCCTTTCCACCCCTAGCCCTTCCTTATTCCATCGTTGCCATAAGAAATATCTGTGTCAGTGCGACGTAAAGCAAGTTGTAAAATATAGTATATATACAACAAGAAAGCGATTTCTATTAGGACTAAACTACGACCCCATCAGACAGTAATCGAACCAGAGTGCCTGTATGCTTCAGAATGTCAAGGATTAACAACCAGAAAAGACATTGAAGAAATCGAGAAGGAAAGAAAATATTTTAAGAAAATTCCTCGTACCAAAAAATGTGCTGACACATAGGCCTACAGATTACGCAGTAATAAAGAAGTATATAAAACATGCAGCAGGATTTGAGATACCATACGCAAACGAAAGGTTAAATTTTGTCGACATATTTCAAGAATGCCCGACAACAGGCTCACTAAGAATTTTTTAACCATTTCAACAAGCCCAATAAGAAAGGCAAATCTTATGACAAATGGTTTGTTAACACCAAGCAGGATTACAAGAAATGAACATCATGGATCAAGACATACACAACAGAACCACTTGCAGAAACATTTGAGGGGTTCCTAGAGCCAGAAACAGCGACCAAGAAGAAACAACATTGGACGGCTGGAAAGAAAGAAGATATAAACAAGAGTGTTGTATGTCCGGCGCTCCCTTCTCGCTCCGCCAGCCAGCTACACGCGCGCCAAGTGTCATTCTTCTAGCCTCGACGCGCAGCCCTCAGTGCGCGTGCCTGAACCATCGTGTGTGTACTATAAAGAGGAACTCCCAGCCTGTCCAGATGCCCACTTGCCCCGGTGTCCAGCTCCAGAATACACCCTACGTCGAGCACGGAGGCTACTCCTCTTGAAAATGTGCTTCGACCAGGTGGACTGAATTTCTGGCAGTACGAGGTCTCACCTCTGGTCACCGCTCCTCTGGCCTATTCCGCTGCCCATATCCAGTCATACTATTACATACCGTAATATTTCCCTAATTAATGCAAGCTCCATTGGTTTCGCCAAGTAAGAATTCTTCCTACATTGAACTTGCTTTTATGAACTCAGCAAGGAAGGACTTTCCAAAACATTTATGTCAGTACTTCTGATAGTTTTCGACTATCGACTTTTCATATATCAAGGACTATCTTTTCAAGATAGAAGTGGATGTAAATACTGCAAACTTGTATATAGTGTACAACAGCTAGACTCTTTCTCAAGATTCCTAATTCATTTTGCTTCAAGTTAAATTTCAGTTTTATTTGTGTAAATAGTGTATTTTGCATTTGAAGCGAATAATAAAGTTGTGTTTTGTAAATCTCAACCTTGGTTACAACAAAGAGAATGAGGGAATACTGGCGGCAAAGAAAACTGAAATCATGAGGAGGTATTCACGTGACCCATAGTTGGCTAAAATCGATTATGGATAATAATTATAATACTACTACTACTACTACTACTACTAATAATAATAATAATAATAATAACCTAAACCTTGCAGACGGACCACGTTCAGACAGAAAATCAATTCATATAAGTTCACATCCAAGAACCCAACAGCCAGGAACTTGAAACTCAAAAATACTTGGACACAAGAGGGAAGACAAGCCCATAGTGAGGACGAGTAAGTTTTAGGAAGATAAGAACAAGAATTTCTCTGCTAAATAATGGTTCTACGTGCTCCTTTAGAGGACAAAACGCGTTATATAATATAATACAGCAGCGGTCTGTTTTCAGACCGACTTTGTTACACGGGAGCGAAAGGTGGGTATTTTATTTTATTCAGACATAAAAGTAGCGAGATGGTACAAACAGGTGAGAACGATAGCAGGAGAATACTCAGAATGGGGAGATAAAGGATAAGTTGGGAATAAACTCGAAGGATGAAGCTGTACGTAGCCTATTAATCGGCTTCGGTGGTAGGGTCATGTGAGAATGGAGGAGAGAAAAAAAACAGGCTCAGCCCTGGAGGGAAAGAGAAGTGAAGGGAGATCGAGGCGATGATAATTTGATTTTTTAATTATTTAATCAAAAGATACCACGAGGCCACAAATAGTGCAAATAGTGGATCGTGGAGAGTTAGGTTTTTTTACATTTTTTTAGAATTTGGTTTTTCGTCGCACCGACGCAGATAGGTCTTATGGCGACGATGGGATAGGAAAGGCCTAGGAGTGGGAAGGAAGCGGCCGTGGCCTTGATTAAGGTACAGCCCCAGCATTCGCCTGGTGTGAAAATGGGAATCCACGAAAACCCATCTTCAGGGCTGCCGACAGTGGGGCTCGAACCCACTATCTCCCGGATGCAAGCTCACAGCTGCGCACCGCTAACCGCACGGCCAACTCGCCCGGTTCGTGGAGAGTTATGCACGCTTGCAGACTGAACTGTGCAACGTATAACAGTCTATAATACGTTGACTAGACGTCCCCTGTTTTACGGGAGTCCCTTATTTCTCTGAAATGTCCCGTTGTCCCTGCAAAAAATATGCGGGACGCATATTGTCCCGTTTTTCGTGCCCCACCCCGTATATTTTAAAATACCGTTTTTAAACTTTATCACAAAACTCTGATGAATGTTACTCATTGTGTAAAGGAATAACAATTTGTTTGGTCGGCACTAAATGTAACACACCAGGGAGACAGACGTATACAAAATGTAAAAATGGCTACTTATAATCCTGCATAATGAACATTGTTTTGACATGAATATTACTTAAGCCTGAGGGTTAACCGAAAATTTGTTTAATGCGACAAAATGTGTGTGAGGGAAGTGACGTCACATTAGTCGTTACCGTAGGTCTTGGTCAACAAAGATGCTGTGTGAAATGCAAATAAACTGTTCGTTATCAATATTTGAGTTTCATGGAGCTTAGTGAATTAACCAGAGAAAAGTATCATACGAACGTGCCCACATTAGAAAAAAGTACTTTTACAATATAGAATATCTGTCTGTCTCTTAGGTCATCAGCCCAGAGGCTGGTTGGATCCTCAAATAGCACCAGCTAAGGTTATGCGGCCAAGGAAACCGCAAAATCCAATGGTAGCACCAAAATGAGGCATAGTGGGGAAGATGGGGAGTGAGGTAGTTTGCCATTGCTTTCCCCAATATAGATTCTATTAAATATTCTAAATTAAGATCAACTACAGGTACATTTATTTATTTATTTATTTATTTATTTATTTATTTATTTATTTATTTATTTATTTATTTATTTATAAGTGCCGTAGGGGTAGCGTGCCTGCCTCTCACCCGGAGGCCCAGAGTTCGATTCCCGGCCAGGTTAGGGATTTTTCTCTCGATCTGAGGGCTGGTTCGAGGTCCACTCAGCCTACGTGATTAGAATTGACGAGCTATATGACGGTGAGATGGCGGCCCCGGTCTCAAAATCCCAGAATAACGGCCGAGAGGATGCGTCATGCTGACCACACGGCCCCTCGTAATCTGCAGGCCTTCAGGCTGAGCAGCGGTCGCTGAGCAGGCCAAAGCCCTTTCAAGGGCGTTAAGTGCCGTGGGGGGGGGGGATTTATTTACAAGTGGCGAAGTTAGGGCTCTCAGTCCTCTCTTACACTTAAACCACATTCTTGATTACAAGTTAGTTTACATAATAAGGTGATGATTATGCTTGTGATGATGAAGGTAGTGGAGACGAAGTTTCAACATTCAATCTGCAGTGAAAAGCAGGAAATATGGTAACCTTTAGACTGAATCATGGTTGTGTGCGTAACTAGATTACTGAAGTTATTAATGGTGAAAATAACGATAATAAAAACAAGTAACTTATAACATAACATGCACGATTCCTAGCAGACGGATGGTATACATGACTTAGTGCATCGTATTACAATTATGTCGTTAATGGAAATACTTACGAAGTCATTCATTCTCACGTTCACTCATACATTAGGAGGCAATCCCGGCAGGTTCGTTTAAAAGAGGCTAATTAAAAAATTGACTAAACACACTGTGTACAAATAATGGTTACATAAAGTTCCTGTCGTCTGCGTTATACGCCAGTTAATTGGTCCTTGCTAGGCACAATAGTATATCGTCGCTGCGCCTTCGAAAACCGCTACGTGATAATATTTTTCGAGAAATATCGGCTCGCAGCACATATATTATGAAGAGCAAGATATTCTTGACACTTGCCCAATTTTTAGCCTTAGATGTCACGGAAGGATCTGAAGTATATGGTTGAAGACCAACACATTTGGAGGCAGTCCATCCATGCAGTCGCCAGGAGTCGACGTCGACCTGATGGCACCTGATCATCATCATCAACGACGATATGATACTGTTGACATCGCTGTCCACAGAGAATGCAGAAGCAATGAGACGATGCCTGGTGAAAACCTCTTTGGCCAGAGATGCTGTAGTGGAAGCCTGAGCCGCATTGCAAAGTTAGGCAGGCTCCTTTCATTCGCTTGGATTAAAGGCGGGTGTTAGGTAGAAGTGCTGATCAATGCTCGCATCTTTCTTGTCCCTTTCTCTGACGTGATATTCATATTCCGCTGTATTTTCTAGGTCCTTGATCTGTACTAGCTAATGTGACGCAGTTCTCAGCGGGAGAGGATTCCATAGCCTAGCACCAGACACGAGAAATGAACGGCTGCACGGTTTATGGGTTTAGTACGCGAGGAGTTGGATGGGGTGTGATGCTGATGAGTGGGGGAAAAGTAGCTAAGATACTGCGGTGTCACGTGAATCAAAAGTTCGAAATTGAATATTTAACAGTATGTACGTATCTGATTTGCTTACACTTTAACAAGCCGAGTGTTTCGTAATAGAAAGTGACATGCGTTGTATACTTTAATGAAAATATAATAATAATTAAAAGGACATTATGATGTGAACATTTAGAACATATCGAACTATCGAGAACATTATAGAGTACACAAAGCAATGAGTGTGAAAAGTGTGCGGCGTTCTTGTAAACGAAGACACCCGAGAGGCGTGCACGACGATTAGAGATGGTGAGTTACTACAACCATTCAAAATAAACAATAGATGATACACAAGATTTGACGGTCAGATTATGTAAACATGTAGACCACCATATGACATACTACATAGTCTATATGATACTGGAGAACAAATAACGAGGTTAATAAAGAGTGGGAATGCATTTTTATTAGAATACCAATAATCATAATAGACTGGCCGTGAGCTCCTATATTCCTACCATATTCCAGCTGTCTCTCTTGAATGATGTACAATATTTCTGCAGTAAATTGGATTGCGGACATATTTCATGAACTACAAAGCTCTTCATGAATGAATTCTTTTCAATAAAGCATTGTTTCCAGTAGACCGTTCAAAATCATACTTCGTTTGCGCCATTCATTGTCTGCCGGTAGCATGCAATTCAGAATGAATAACTTTGTGTGCTAGGCTACAGTGCCAGTACTTGATGTTGAAACTACAGTGTGTGCAAACAAATTTAATCAAAAACCAAATTAAACATATTTCTTCCCCCCCCCCCCAAAAAAAACATTACAGATTTTTATTTTAAACGATTGGAAACTAATTAATTTTATTAGACTTAATACATACACTTCTGTTAGAATGTATGTTATTTCATTTAATGGCTTCTACATTTACTATCACAGTTCTCTGAATGTAATCAACTTAGAAAGCTAGGATTTAGTTTCACGAGACTATTATCATTAAGAGCCATTGCACAAATAGTTTTAATAGTAACGTGAACTACGGGTACAAGTCTTTACGATTTCTTAATATCTCTGGAGCTGCCCGAGATTCTAACCCAGTTTCTCGGTGAAATGATGATGCTTAGTCTAATGCTAATTAAGTAACATGAAAAGGATTTTTGTATTGTTGTTTACCATATTTCATGTAATTACTAATTCACACGAGACGAATCTGCATTTGTTAACAGTAATACGCATCCTATGGTAGGTCGTCATCGTTACAGTTATCGTTATCATCATCATCATCATCATCAAAATAATCATTTTGATCAATCAATTATGGTTGCTACTGAACAGTTATTCGTAGTAACATGTATGAGGTTGAACTGTGAGTAGCACTAAACTTTTAAGTTGGGAAAAATTAACTAATGCCTAGTTGTACATCCAGTCCTATGGTACAGAGGTAGCGTGTCTGCTCTTACTAGTAGGCCCCGATTTTGACTTAGGATACTTGTAGACTGAGGCTGAAACAAGGTTCACTCTGTCTACGTATGTACAGAGGGCTATAAAAATGAGAGGCAGAAGATATAGTCAAGAAACTCTAGCAAAGGGCGAGGAAATCATCATATAGATCAAGGAGTCTCTAATATCAGCAAACCATCTGGCTGGGCAGTATTCATTTGGCAAGCCAAAATCCTCGATGGACCTTACATACCACGTGACCATAGCCGCTGGATCTGAGGAATTCGACCAATAGGAACGTGACTTCTATTTTGAAAAATTCTACACACATTGACTGTGACAATGCCCACTCATCTATCGCGCCCTCCATAACTTTTATTTTAAATCTGTTCTACGTCGCACCAACATAGATAGGTCTTACGGAGAAGATGGGCTAGGAAAGTGCTAGGAGTGGGAAGGAAGCGACCGTGACGTTGATTAAGGCACTAGACCCAACATTTACTCGCTGTGAATCTGTGAAACCACGGAAAACCATATTCAATGCTGCCGACAGTGGAGTTTGAATCGACTGTCTCCCGAATGCAAACTGATAGCTGCGTGACCTTTTATTTATACTATTATTATTATTATTATTATTACTATTATTATTATTATTACTATTATTATTATTATTATTATTATTATTATTATTATTATTATTATTATTATTATTATTATGAAGCGTGCTTGTTCATGTATACTGAATCATGCATGTAAACGCTGTCTGAACGAATACTTTTAAGATCAGTGACTTTGCTACCCAATCACAGAAAGGATGTGGCAGATAACGCTATGGAACTTCAGAGGAAACTTGCGAACACAGTTATTATGGAAGTTCTAGGGAAGAGAATCAAATGTCAGTGGCAAGACAATTATAGACAGGAAGTCATGTATGTCTCAACACTTCTTATGCAATACAAAGTATAATGTAAAGCCTGTCACATAAGACAATGTCTCGTTCCTTGTTTGTAAATCGAGTCACAATTCCTTATAGAGGAACGAACATGTTGAGAAATGCTTTACAACGATCACTCCTCTGTTGTGTTCAAAGTCATTACTATAAAAACTATGTTGTGAATAAACACTGGAGTTGCACGATATGAAATTAAAGATTCGAGTTAGTGCCATCTGTATTGAGTAGCGGAAACATATAATTTGTGAACTGAGTCTGTTATCGTATTCTTAATTTACGTAGTATGGCAGCGTCTATGGTTACAAATGTAAGAGGGATGAAAAACAAAATAGTGGCAACGTATGCATTTATATGAAACCATTTATTATAGAAGCAACATACCTCTATAGGCCAACAATGCAATCCCCTGGAACATGTTGCACCAGTTGCGAGGTGTGAAGAAGGCGCACGATACCAATCGCAGCGCCGCCTTTGTTGATGTTCGCGAAGGAGCGCCCTACTAATTGAGGTACGATGTCTCGTGGACAGAAACGCTTCCCTTGGAGAGGTTCCTTTAATTTGAAGAAGCGATCTAAGTCACAGAGATTCATTTCCTGTGAATAGGGTGGTTGATAGAGGACTTCTCACCGCCACTTACGGCGTGTTGCGATATTACTGATAAGAGTAAATATCGATACTTTTCTATCGATATTCGATAATATACAAATCCATAGTTTTGTAGCATCTATACTATTTAATGATAAATTCTGATATCCAAAGATCGTTCGGAAAAATGATGGGTGGTATTAATCATCTTTTTTTTTTCAATTGGCTTTACGTTGCACCGTCACAGATAGGTCTTATGGCGACGATGGGATAGGAAAGGGCCAGGAGTGGGAAGGAAGCGACTGTGGAATTAAGTAAGGTACAGCCCCAACATTTGCCTGGTGTAAAAATGGGAAACCACGGAAAACCATCTTCAGGGTTGCCGACAGTGGGATTCGAACCTACTGTCTCTCGAATTCAAGTTCACAGCGCGCGCCCCTAACCGCACGGCCAACTCGCTCGGTGGCGGTATTAATCTAACAATGGGTATATAATTAATTTAGAATAATGATATATGACCCTAAGAGAAAAACACATGTTAATACATAAAATAATTATCATTGTATTAGAGTCTCTCAAATATCTTCCTTTTCTGAGAACAACTGTATCTCAAATTTGATGATGATGATGATGATACTTGTTGTTTAAAGGGGCCTAACATCTAGGTCATCGGCCCCTATCCCAAATTTAACCAAAAATATTTCGTAATGAAAATTCACAAAGAACAGCGAAGGTTATCTGCGAACGAGTTCAGGAGATTTATAGCAGTGATTTTTGGTGAGGCGAAGGTGAGAAGGGAGCTTGAACTGAATAGGTTTGAAGAGCGCGCGGAAGACTGACGGGTGAACGCTTAGCCTACCACCTCCCGAATGCAGAGTTTATTATTATTATTATTATTATTATTATTATTATTATTATTATTATTAACAAAGACATGGCAATTGGCAAATATCCCGGTGGCAATGATCACTTACAATAGTGTGATAATAAAGTAAAGTTAATATATAATTGCACTACTACTACTACTACTACTACTACTACTACTACTACTACTACTACTACTACTACTACTAGAGCACACCAGGCAATTTCACGGAAATAAAATATTTTAAAAAATTCCAGTAGTTTAACATTCTAAATCCACCATCATCATATTTAAACTGTAACTGTTCGGTGTACTTCAATATAATTTCAAATCCTTGTATTCGAAAAAAAAATGATATCGGGATATAACGATATATTGTTTCGATAACAGCGGCATGTCGATACTTTCGAATGAAATATAGATATTCTAGTATATCGGAACGTACCTACTTCCACTGTGCCAACAATTCCCTCACGGGAGCAGCGGACATTGTCGTGCAGGGCAATGGACGGATGTGTTTGGAAATGGAGCCGTTTCCTGTGCAGTGCAGGGCGAAGATGAGAGTACAGAAACCTTCCACGTTAAACCTCGATCTTTATCCATGTTCGTTACATCAGTTTAGGACGGTCCGGTGTGACACCTCAAATTGACTGGCCGGGATGAGTGGCTCAGACGGTTGAGGTGCTGGTCTTCTCACTCCAACTTGGCAGATTCGATCCCGGCTCAGTCCGATGGTATTTGAAGATGTTCAAATACGACTGCCTCGTGTCGGTACATTTACCGGCACGTAAAACAACTCCTGAAAGGCTAAATACCGGCATTTCTGCGTCTCCGAAAACCGTCAGAGTATTTAGTGCGACGCATAGTCAATAACATTATTATCAAATTGACGGCTCGAACTCTTTCTTCTGTATGACCTGCACTAGCGCAACGAGGGGCTTTGCGAAACTCCATTTGCCCTCTACATGTCCTTCCAGCAACAGTGTCTTCAATTAATAATAATGTTATTGTTTTTACGTCCCACTACTTTTTGTCGGCTTTCGGAGACGCCGAGGTGCCTACATTTTGTCCTGCAGGAGTTCTTTTATGTGCCAGTAAATCTATCGACACAAGGCTGACGTATTGGAGCACCTTCAAATACCAACAGACTGAGCCAGGATCGAACCTGCCAAGTTTGGTGTGCTCCATTACTTTTCCTACGAAAAGTGACAGCTTTGTCTTTTCATTCACCTGTTTGTACAAATAATAGAAGTAGTTCGTTGATGAGAAAAAATGCTGCGAAAATTACGCCATTACAAATTTATAATCCTGATAGCATCTAAATAAAGAAGTATAGTCATAAATCAACAGAATCCTTAACATTTTTCATACGTATTCATTATAGACTCTTATACATCTCAGCGATCAGTCTCCAATCTTTTGTGAGTTAACCAAGCGCCTCCGCAGTCCTCTATTTGCTACTATCTCTGTGGCCTCTGTTTAGTTCCATTCTTCTCGGTCTCCCTCTACTTCTCTTGCCTTCAATGACAGATTCCATTATTCTCCTATGTAACATATCCTTTTCCATTCGCCTCACATGATCCCACCACCTAAGCCGGTTTATACGTACAGCTTCATCAATCGAGTTCATTCGTAACTTAACCTTGATCAACAACAAATTCGGTCTGAAAAAGACCGCTGTAATGTTAGTTTCGACAGAAAACTGACTTCTTTATTACAGAACCCGTCATCCCATTCATCTCAACTGCAAGCTCACCGTATTTTGACTTGTATAATAATAATAATAATAATAATAATAATAATAATAATAATAATAATAATAATAATAATAATAATAATAATATTGCCAATTTCGAATTTTGAATATGTGTAACTTACGTATAGTGGAATCCTCGTCTACCATTCATGTTGTTTCGGTACTCACCTATAAAAGAAAAGAAAAACATTAAATTATTTCCAGTAGTACACTCCTTTACATAATTGTACGGTGCTAATTAATAGTCATGATACTTGTACAAATAAAGGAACAGTGGGTGGCTTGATTAGCCTAGCGGCTTAGCTTCCGACTTTCTATCCGGGTGACCGAGGTTCGATTCCCGGTCGATTTCGGGTGTGAATTCTCCAAAAAACACGTGGTGTCAGTAAGGCCATTCGGCCTTATACCGATGCCCAAAACTCAAACAGAGCCCCAGAAATATCTACTTAAGATAAGTTGAAGAACGTTTTTGGTCCACTTCATTGGCTGAACTATCATCGTACTGGCCTTCGGCTTAGAGGGTCCAGGGTTGAACTGCCGGTAGGATCAGGGACTTAAACCACGAATGGTTAAATCCTCGGGCTCGGGGATGGATATTCGCGTTCGCCTTAATATACGTATGTTCGTCTGCATACAGCACACTGCTCTACCGATCACTGCAGATGCACGCGATAGTTAACATCCCTCCACGTAGAATCCAGCCGTAAGATTGGGTGAAATCCATATCAAGTGCCAACTCTAATAAGGTGGGAGGACAGAGAAGAAAAGAAGAAGAAGGACGAGGAGACGACGAAGAAATCTAGCTAACTTACTTAGATTCTCTGAAAAGAGAGCGAGGATGACCAACGACAGTCTGGTTTTCCACAGTCGCATATCGCGTCCTTACACTCAAGGTTAGATATAACATTATCGGGAAGGAAATAGAGTCATGTTAACTTTAAAATATCCAACGGAGAAAGAAAAGAAAATATGGCAGTTTTAACCGCACCATTCTCTTTTGCACACACAAATGGTGTCGTATGTTCACGTGTGTTGATAGGTCCTATTACTGAATCGTACTTCTGCGCCGCTTAAATTTTCAACGCTAATAAGGAAACTATCTCTCATGAAAAATTAGCCTCAGAGAGGAACTTCTAAGGGACGTGAATATACAAACATGCATATTTGAATTCAGGAAAGAGCATTCTATTCAAGGAAGTAATATTTAATGGCGTGTGGCCCCCTGAGAGGCCTGGTGCAGGTCTTTCAATTTGACGCCGTACAGGCGACCTGCGCTTTTATGAGGATAGGGCCTTACCTATGATGAATTCTAATGCTTAAGGTGGCACACACACCCAGCCCCCGAGTCAATGGAATTAACCAATTGAGGTTAAAATCCTAGACCAGGCCGGGAATCGAAATCGGGACCCTCTGTACCGAAGGCCAGCACGCTAACCATTTAGCCCTGGAACCGGACTATTCAAAGAAATGAAAAATCCACAATGTTAATTTTAATGACTTTTCACGTCACAGTAGAGTGCGTCCGTTTTCGGTCGTGGCCGGACGATCGCGTGCAAGTGAGCTGAGGGTGTTACCACGAAAAACAAAAAGCAAAAAAAAAAACAAACAAAAACAACGAAAAAACCTTGAACAAAATGTGTTTATGTTTGACACATATGTATTACACGAGTCATGTAGAGAGATGTGTAGGCAATTTCAGAACATTTCCTGACAGTCAATCTCCAAGTAGGGAGACTGTGAGATGTCTCTTTAATAAAGAACAATGAAACCACTTAACAGTGCAATTCCTAGACGTAAACAAAGGATTCTGACGAAAAAATCGCCAAAATGACCATACATAAGTAAATGACTTAGCAAAAGAAAAAATCACTATCACGCGTTGCATAGCAAGTAGATGTTTCAAAAACCTCAGTCCATAGGGTAATTCCGGGTGAGTTGCCGCACTTTTTATGTCTTTTGTTATATCTCGGTATATTTACTTTAAAAATTGTTGCAAATTCATCGAGCATAATTTGAAAACATGTACATTTGTTCAGGGATGAACAAAATATTGGCAATTGAAAGTAAATGGGAGAAAGGAGTGAACAAAGGAATTGTTGCATCTGCGGCGTCTCTCCCTGGATCCCGGTATAGATGCCGACTTTGCTCAGGAGAGGTGCCGCGAGTAAAATAATTAATGACAAAATCAAATTTAAGCCAATTTCTTCAACTTTAATATAACCGAACACTAGAACGTACTACAAGACAATTATATCCACATAATATAATCATTCAATGGAAAAAATCTATCTGATAATTTACAACATTAAAATCATATTTTAATTTCGATTTACTATAAATGTGCATGTGCAATGGATTCTTCACTGTGTTATATAAAACCCCACGGCACTTAACACCCTTGAAAATGGCTCTGGCCTGCACAGCGACCGCTGCTCAGCCCGAAGGCCAACTATCAGGGAGAGACGCCGCACCCTCCTGTTTTCATACCTCAAGGCTATCATGGCCCAAAATTAGCTTACTCTCAACTACAGTCATGTTTCTGACGTCTGCTGTACTAAAAACGTCTGATTTATGCATTTGAAGCCAACTTAATATACAATAAATTAACACACGCAAAAACTTTGTCAGGAGGAAACATGTACTCGCCTCACGATATCGGCTATAATTGGCGTAATATACGAGCAAATTTCGTCACACTCACAGACAGTAGTTCTTCCTTAGAAACTGAAAAACCACACATATTGCCATCTAGCTGTAACGATGGGAACCTTTAGCTACAGTGTATGCGGCATCTCTACCGGGGCGGCATCTGTCCCGGATTTACCTTACGGCTACTAAACTACCGCTACGAAAGTTAATCCTTCTCATACAAGGCGTGGTTCTTACAATAATTCATCCTTGATATTTCGACATGCCCACCTTCCATTCACGTTTCCCTGAACCTGTATAAGCTCCTACTGCGAACACTGCCGGGAGTAAATTAATTAGCCAACACTAGATACCACCTAATAATGTACGTAGTGAGGCAATTTAATCAATAACACACGTGTAAGTATAAATCGTACTGAGCGCTGATTAGCATCACGCCTCTATGCATGAGCTCAACTCCTACATGTTATCCAGTATTAAAACACGCCCGGCGACGTTCACTGAAAATGTTACTTCAAAATAACAAACACTAGGAATTCTTCAGAAATATCGTAATTCAGGATCGTCTAACAGAATGCAATTTCTCTTCACCTGTGCACCAATTTTCATGTAAAAGTTTCCAGTAGTTTTTAGGATTATTATTATTACTATTATTATTATTATTATGGCAGAATGATACAAGTGTTAAAACAATGATAAGAAATATAACTTATATCACATGGTGTAGTAGTGTTAGAGTTGAATGTACAACATCCTTAACCATTTCGCAGCTTCTTCAGGGGCCGCATGGATGTCCTGCATTGTTCCATTGAATTTCCTGAGTGGGCAATCCATAGCGATATGTTGGAGAGTCTGGGGCACGTCGGCACAGTCACAGTAAGGATTCTCAGTTACCTTCCACTTATGCTTCCAGTAGTGCCAAGTGCCATGTTGGGTTCTTATTTTATTATTATTATTATTATTATTATTATTATTATTATTATTATTATTTCTTTGCTAGTGGCTTTACGTCGCACCGACAGATATAGGTCTAATGGCGGCAAGTGTTGTTAGTTGTTGTTAAAGGTGTACCTTAACTATCAGAACCTTTCTGACACTGTTTTTTTTTTTTTCCGGACAAGTTGTGTGACATGTGGTGTGTGAGTCAGCTTCCGTTTGTTCAGCAATCCGTCTGACATTCCTATCAGGTGGTATGGCCTCGTTTAGTGATTATGCTTAACTTTTCAACACTAGTGTAGTACTTTAGCGAAAAGGTAAAGCACAAGTCGAACATCAAATAGGTGAATACCAAGGAGGGTTCAGAAAACGTCGCTCAACAGCTGAACAGATACAAAATCTCAAAACGATCATCAGATATTGTACACTAAGGTCCAAGCAGTATGTGTCTGTCTTTGTGGACTTTAAGAAAGCGTACGACTCCATTGACCGGGAAGTCCTGCTAAACATCTTAAATGAATTTGGAGTTGATTTGAAACTGCTGGCATTAATTAGAGCCACCCTGACCGATACAAAATCCAAGGTGAAGTTCCACGGATGTCTCTCGCATTCCTTTGACATCAAAACAGGAGTCCGACAAGGTGATGGGCTATCCCCGATACTCTTCAACTGTGTTCTTGAAAAGATCATCAGAACCTGACGGGTGAGATTACAGGAAACCAACTACAGTCCATTGAGAATAGGAACCAAATCTAAGGGGATCGCAACGGACTGCTTAGCATTTGCCGATGATATTGCTGTTCTCTCAAACGACATAGAAACCGCTAGAGCTCAAGTTGAAATTTTAAAGGAAATTACCGAACAAACTGGTTTGCAGATATCGTTTGAGAAAACAGAAGTAATGACCAACATCAAAGAGGCTCCACCAAAACTCCATACAAAATACGGGGACATCACCCGAGTAAACAAATTCAAATACCTGGGTGAGATATTCATGAACAATGGACTGGACAAAGAAGCACTTCAGGAGCGAGTACGCAAACTGGAAATAGCCTACCAAACATCACGCACAATCTACAACAAAAAATGCCTTTCCCAAAACACCAAAATACGTCACTATGAAACAGTTCTGAAGCCAGTAGTTCTATATGCAGCCGAAACCCTGTCTCTAAATGCCAACAAAGGACTCCTTGAAGAACTGGAGAAAAGAGAACGCAAAATTGTGAGAGGAATCTTGGGATCAAAGTACAGAAATGGAGTCCATCAAAAGAGATCCAACAAGGAAGTCTACAGCAAAATAGAGAAAATCAGACACAATCAGAAAAAGACGGGCACGATTTTACGGTCATCTGAAAAGAATGGACGGAAGAAAGTTAACTAAAGAAATCTTTCACTTTTTTGATTCAAACCCCAAAACCACAATTCCCTGTTTTAGAAATACCAAGGAAGACCTTCAAATGCTACATATCTCAGCTGAAGACGCCCTTAACAGAGATCTCTTCCGCATGAAAATATTGACGAACGGGCTAAACCGAGACGAGCAACCGAAGAGAAGACACGGTGCCCCTTGGACAGAGGAGCGTAAGCAGGCCCACTCACAAAGAATGAGGGAAATTTGGGCTCTAAAGAATGCGAAGTTCAGTGTCAAATGCAACAAGACTTAACGCGGTCCTTGATGGCCCTAGCGAATTATATATAATAATAATAATAATAATAATAATAATAATAATAATAATAATAATAATAATAATAATAATAATAATAATAATAATGGCGTATAGCCTCCGGAGAGGCCTGGTGCAGGTCTTTTTCTAGTAGACGGCCTATTAGGCGACCTGCACGTCTGTGAAGATGAGCTCCCTACCTAGGATGATTTCTAATGCACCCAGCCCCCCAGCCATTGGAATTAACTAATTAAGGTTAAAATCCGCGACCCGGCCGGGACACTCTGAACCGAAGGCCAGTACGCTGACCATGCAGCCAATGAGTCGGACAGCGAAAAGGTGTACGCTACAGTGAGAATATAGTGAGCTTGACCTGTCAGCATTGCACTGACCTTCAATGATGTTTGCTGTTTATAGTATTTTATTCACCCTCTTTATCAATAAACAATGAAAGAATGTAGCTATTCTAAGAATATTTTTATTTATTTATTTTTTGTTTATTTATTTACTTATTTATTTATTTATGTATTTATTTATTTATTTATTTTCTTTCTTTCTTAATCTGCTTACCCTCCAGGGTTGGTTTTTCCCTCGGACTCAGCGAGGGATCCCACCTCTACCGCCTCAAGGGCAGTGTCCTGGAGCTTCAGACTCTGGGTCGAGGGATACAACTGGGGAGGATGACCATCACCTCGTCCAGGCGGCTTCACCTGCTATGCTGAACAGGGGCCTTGCGGAGGATGGGGAGGTTGAAAGGGATAGACAAGGAAGAGGGAAGGAAGCGGCCGCGGCCTTAAGTTAGGTACCATCCCAGCATTTGCCCGGAGGAGAAGTGGCAAACCACGGAAAACCATTGCCAGGATGGCTGAGGTGGGAATCGAACTCACCTCTGCTCAGTTGACCTCGCGAGGCTGAGTGGACCCCAGCCCTTGTACCACTTTTGAAATTTCGTGGCAGAGCCGGGAATCGAACCCGGGCCTCAGGGGATGGCAGCTAATCACACTAACCACTACACCACAGAGGCGGACATTTATTTATTTATTTATTTATTTATTTATTTATTTATTTATTTATTTATTTATTTATTTATGTGGCCCAAGATATAAAAGTTTGCTGGTTGACGCAGAATGGCATCCAGTTATTTTTTCTTTAAAAAAAATTACACAGTCAAAAAGAATAATTCAACTGTATCATTCTGCAAATACACGCACGCTGCAGAAGCAACAGGCTACAAATTACGTACTGTATATACCATACAGATTATGTAGCAATGTTAGGACAGAATATTCAATTATGCAATTTCACCTTGGAGTTTTCTGCCCAATTTGTATTTCTGCCACCAGGTTACAAAATGATGTCGGAACTGTATCCCTCTCGCTAAAGCAGAGACCTGTCACAACAATCTGCCTTTTTAGATAATATGACTGAAGGAAAAAAGGGGATGGAAGGTTAATATGGACTTTTCCGTATCAACATCCGTAAGCCGATAGATTGTTTATCAAATTTCAATGGTAACGGTATTCTTCCCACGAGACTCTGATTAAAAAAGCAATGCTAACACATCCATAGGGACGGCACAACATGATACAAGAGGTTCCTAATGAAGATCTGATGAGAAAGACAGTTAAAATTTACCGAGCGAGTTGGCCGTGCGGTTAGGGTCGCGTAACTGTGAGCTTGCATTCGGGAGATGGTAGGCTCGAACCCCACCGTCAACAGCCCTGAAGATGGTTTTCTGTATTTTCCCATTTTCACACCAGGCAAATGATGGGGCTGTACCTTAATTTTTTTTGCTAGTTGTTGTACGTCGCACCGACACAGATAGGTCTTACGGCGACGATGGGACAAGAAAGGGCTAGGAGTGGGAAGGAAGCGGCCGTGGCCTTAATTAATGTAATATGGGAAACCACGGAAAACCATTTTCAGGGCTGCTGACAGTGGGGTTCGAACCTACTATCTCCCGAATACTGGATACTGGCCGCACTTAAGCGACTGCAGCTATCGAGCTCGGTGTGCACCTTAATTAAGGCCACGGTCACTTCCCTCACTGCCCTACGCCATTTCTTTCCTATCGTCGCTGAAAACCAATCCGAGTTTGAGCGACGTTAAACTGCTAGATAAAAAAAAACAAAAACAACTTCAAGTCTTGGGGAAAAATGCAAAGGTCATACCGGTCACAAAAAAATTCCTATGTAGATAAGAATTACTCAATGTGTCGATAGAAATATGGGTCAATATACTTCTCAGAATTGATAATTTTAGATAACACAAGATGTTCGGAAATCTTAAAACCACAAAAACAATATGAATTATCTCTCCAGCATCGGCATCATATTTACACGGAATATTCATGTGTAAACTTAAATGATGTCAATGATGGAGTCCCTGTTTCTAACAGTAGGCCTATAACTGGCCAGATTCCACTTTAATGGGGATGAAATTACAGCCCGTTATTAGGTTGGTAAGCACTCTCACGGTCCAGGCTTTCTTTTAAGATAAATTGTCAGACAGTCATTATTACGTACAAGAACAGTTACAATATATATATATATATATATATATATATATATTTACAATCTGCTTTACGTCGCACCGACACAGATAGGTCTTACGGCGTTGATGGGACAGGAAAGAACTAGGAGTAGAAAGGAAGCGGCCGTGGCCTAAATTAAGGTGCAGCCTGGTGTAAAAATGGGAAACTACGGAAAACAATCTTGATGGCTGCACCAGTTAAAAATAACAGCTCCATAAGTGCATCTAGTGTAAGAGAGCAACTCGGACTGTGATAGTAGCATTAGCACTTCTTGCAGAGTGCAGGAAGCATGTAATAAGGCTCAAAACTTCCATAGAAGAGTACCCTTCTTGTAATGACTACAGTGGGATGGAACATTTTCCAATTAATTTATATAGTCACCTATATATTTAGCATGCTTTAATGCACTTGTGTTATCCTCCAACATCTCCTGTGGATGAGTAGATGTAATACATGCTGGAGACCATGGGACCCCTAGGCTGAGTCTGTAATTTCTTCCCCTTATTTGTGCCCGCAAGCTCCTCACTTTTAACCTCTCTCGGTCAGACGTTTTCTCTTTCGATCTCGACGGTATTACGTTCGCCAGGCGTAGTAAGTCACTTTCATGCCTTTCATGGCTCTTCCGTTTCTTTTGCGGACTTCTTCCTTTTCCAAATCTGTTTAGAGGGAACGGTCTCCTAGTTGTATTTCCCCTTAAAACAATAATTACCACCATACCATTACCTGATCTGCAAGCTATACCAGGAAAAAAATATCTTACAATACTATGAGTCGGATACCTTGGCCATGTTAATTCATAACATTCTGTGACCTTGTTTGACGAATATCAATACTCTCACTAATAGCAGTACTATACTTACAACAAGAAAGAGAAGCTCTCAAAAGATGGCTCAACAAGTGAACAGTCATTGATGTACAGGATGGTAACAGGATAGAAGAGGAACCTCCAGATTTTGTCAACAGCTTTCGGAGAACAATTCACAACGAGAGTGGTCCAGGAAAAAATGTGCTCCACTTTCCAAACTCTGTGAATATCACAGCAGTGTTTCCGCCCTTTTTGAAGTCAGGCCAACAAAACAAACAAAAGAACCAAAGCGCGGTTTCCTCAATAATTCTGAATCCTCAGTTCAATGGAAGGTTCGAACCTAGGGACTCAAACAAGAACGACAATCCCATTGCCCAAACACAGAGCTGGACCCACGTTTTAGCTGGGTGATCTCGCTGGAGGGCGTAGGTGAATCTGATAGACTGTAGAGGTCATGCTCCAAGTGACAGGCCGTGTACCTCGCCCGTATGACAAGTAGCAAAGTGCTGAGTCCTGCACAGTGCGTTGACCACATTAATAAACAAGTTGATACTTTCATTGCTCACTGTATCTCTGATTGTACAGTATATTCAGCGAGGTAGAGCAAACATTGCATTGTACCTCTGCCAGTAATTTCAATGTTCCTTCAATGTTGTAATGAAACGATATTAAATGTTTGTCACTGAAAAATGAAATGTCGTATGGCTTTTAGTGCCGGGATATCCCAGGACGGGTTCGGCTCGCCAGGTGCAGGTCTTTCTATTTCACTCCCGTAGGCGACCTGCGCGTCGTGATGAGGATGAAATGATGATGAAGCCAACACATACACCCAGCCACCGTGCCATTGGAATTAACCAATTTAGGTTAAAATCCCTGACCCTGCCGGGAATCGAACCCGGGACCCTCTGAACCGAAGGCCAGTGCGCTGACCGTTCAGCCAACGAGTCGTCACTAATATCGATCCAAACAAATCTCATGGCGTGATGTGCCTTGACCTATCAAGTGATTTCTGCTCAGCCCAAAGGACTGCAGATTATGAGATGAAGCATTGTCAGAACGACGAATCTCGTCTGTTATTCTTGGTTTCTACAGACCAGGGCCATTACCTCACCGTCAGATAACTTTTCAACTGTTCTCACGCACGCTGAGTGGACCTCGAACCAGCCATCAGATACAAGTAAAATTCCCTGACCTGGCCGGGAATCGAACCTCCGGGTAACAGGCAGGCTAGCTAGTCCTAAACTACGGTATATTTACTATTTGCGCACTACAGGATTTCTAATCCCAATTACAGTAGCAACGGTTTATTTTATTTTTCAATGTTTCAAATCAGTATAACAACCTAATATCCAAACTATTCTAATATATTTATAATGCGAAAGAAACAATATTTCATACCTAATCCCTACAAGAAACAAGTAGATAAAAAACATAATTTCATATCTAAACTAGACTAATAACCTAATATCTGAACTATTCTAATATGATATTTACAATAAGAATGAAAATATAAATTTCACATCTAATCTAATTTAATCTACAGAGTGACCCTAAAGTCCGATAACATTTACTAGGCAATACTTCACGGAATATTGGAGGTAGTGAAGTAGAGAGATAATAATCAGTGGCGGCTGGTGAAGAAAATCACTTGTGTGCTGTAACTCATCCCCCTTCCAAAAAAAAAATAAAAAAAATAGTGAGAATCATACCGGTATGCGGATTTCAAGAGGCTCTCCACTGAGTTTTCCACACTGAACAAACACGCAAACAACCCCAACACATATACACATTCCTCATAAAAATCTATGAAACTATATAATTAAACACACAATAACACCTGCAATGGCAAAATATTCACGAACTCAAACACTTGGTGCGAGCGCGCAAAAATAGAACTTTCCAATGTTACCAAAATCTTTGACATAAACCAGCAACGTCGTAATGCAAAATTACATGTTATGTTTTTAGAGTGACATTTATAAACTAGATATTTTTATTAATTAATTAATTAATTAATTTAACAATTTTTATAGTTCATCGATTTACAAAGGTGGCTATGGAATAGGCAAGTTGGGAGTATTCTATCCTCTTTGGTACTAAAAGACAGCTCTACAGTACTTTGTTTTCCCGTTTGCTTTAAGCGATATCCTCTTAAATACTACCGCTGAGTCAAGAGGGTGCCACCTGCCACGTTCTCATTTCGGTCGTAATGCAAATGTGAATAGTGCTGCCCCTCTGTGGTCGAACGAAGAATCGCTGTGAAGTGATGCCTTGCCGGTCTTGGCTGTTGTTTCCACAGCCTGTCGGAAACGTTGGGCACGCATGCGCAAAAGGCAGAGTTCCTGCTTTCTGGCAAAAGGCTTAGAAATTCTCGCTGAGCTGTGATCGCATAGCCCAGCACAGCCACCCGGCGTGGAGCACACGACTAGTTACCTGGTTGTGAGAGGAGTTGAATAATTTCCTATGTTTGGCTGACATCTTTTTCAACGCACAGTATTTGATTGCAGATATTATTTTTAAAGTAATTTATTTTTCAAATAGGCAATGTGCTGCAGCACTTCAGCACATAAGGTAAGGCCGACCCTGGTAATAATTGACACACATGATTAGCATGACATGGTGTTTTATTGACATCAAAATACAGTACACAAAATGAGCAACAGATGGCGCTGGACAACAACATGCCAGGTTCAAATAGCCACACATTCCTGACATGGCATGGGGTTTTATTAACACCAAAAACGAGTGCACAAATAGGCCAACAGATGATGCCGCATGAGACCCAAGTACGGCATAAAATGAGCTGTCGTGAGAGAGGGCGTCTCCGCTCCCTCACCGGTCATACACGGGGATTAAAACCCACCCAAATCATAAACATATATAAATCCTTCATTCCTCCCGTCATTACCTATGCTGCCCTTACCTGGATAACAGTTCATCTCCGACTGTACCCCAAAAGTTCATAAACTTGACAGACACGCCATGCGCATTGCCTATCGACTTCTTTTGGACACTCCCACTGCAAATTTTCAACTCCTATATAACTTCCCCCAACCGCCTCATCCATATCCACTCTCTTCGTTCCAACTACCTTGCAACCGGTATCCGAAATAAGCATCCTATTATACGTGAACCCCTTACCCTATCCCCTCTTGCCACTGCGATCTACAACGATACTCGAACCACACAATATGCCTATCTTTTCCCTGCAACATCTTCCTAACTTCCACCCCTTCTCCTTTCTCCGCCGCTCCTTTCTGTTTTACACTTGATTTAGATGGTAACTGAAATAACAATGCTCCAGGCTGCGGTGGATCGCTACCTATTCCACATACCTACGACCATGGCACTACCCGTGTCATCAGTGAAACATCAAATCAGTGCGGTGTATAGTGCTCCTCCTTTTTATTCAGCATACGTATTCAGTGCCGTTACTTCAGTGTATCACCTTCTTTTTCACATATCACTATATTGCTAATTAATGTCAAGATTATCTTATAAATTATCGTTCTTCTCTATATTAGACTTCAATTATTTCACGGATAAATTTGTCTATAACTATGCACACCTAATAGCAACATTGTTACCTAATTTAAGAGTTTATATTCCTATTATTAAACTTAATCTTCTTCTTATTATTCATATTACTATTTTTATTATTCGTATTACCATTCTTCTTACTTTCTTCTTCTTCTTCTTATGATAGTTTCAATGACCATCTTATCTAATAACTTTCTAAGAGTGACAACACAGCACGTTATATGTGACTACTAAGGGACTGAATTCTTTAGTTCATATTTATGCCTTTATTCACTGAGTGTATACACTATTTAAGCATAGGTCTTACACCAACGAGTAATTCATAAAATTTCCGTTTTACATGTCATAGTATTTGTTGTTTGCTTTATACTTTGTTCTTATTATTTGTTGTTATATTTTTATATTGTTATTTTTTATGTTATTTTTTGCATACAATTACTTATGCCGGAAGAGGCATACAAGACTGTGCGAAGAAGAACACATTCAATTTCCAGTGTGAGAATTTATGTTTGTTCCTTAGTGCCAAGAAGAGGCACAGAAGACATTTATTTCACGTAATTCTTACCCTGTAACCATTGTAAAATATATATTAATCATGTATATCTTTTACTGTAGTAAACGGGGGATTGGCAAGGGTCAACTATACCGGGTGCGTGTAGCTTTGCCCTGGGGGCTTCGTTTGGGGTATCGGTGACTTCTACGCCAGAAATTCGTTGTTTTTCCTGCTTTATGTATGTACGTTCATACTATCATTAACAATTATATTTTTCCAATATTCCTCTATAGCAAAGGCCAAAGAGCCGCTCGATCGGCCATGGGCCCGCCTACTCCCTTCTTGGGGTAGGAATAGAAATAACTTTGTTGTCGTCGTCGTCGTCGTCGAGAGGGCGTCAGATGAGTCTGCAATCGCGGCATGTTGACGTTACCAGAGAGCTTTTTTTTTTTCTTCTTCATTATTTACCCATTTTCCCGTGGTGCTGTAACAAACAGGAAAAAATGAACTGAACCCGTTATAGGCCATTACTTGTCCTATTGGGTGTTAAAAAATAAAGTGTCAGGTTTGATACTGGTAAAGTATACTCAGAAAGACGAATATATATATAGAGAAGATCATGTACATGAAGGTATTGCTGTCCCACCGGGACGGGTGCATTGGAATGAAGACAATGTAGAGTAGATGGAGCTCGGGACGCGTGCCACTTGGGTTTCTCTTCTCGATACACTCATATGATAAATAAATTACTATACACAAGGCGAAGCTACGCAATACTGCTCAACTTCACAGAGTTCATTTTCATAATGCTCCCAGGGGGAAACAGAATGTGTAAGCAAGTCGACTTGCAGAGGGATGCTACTATGCATATCGAATTCTACTTTGTAAAGCACCCCGGGGTACGCTGTAACAATTTTGTGTGCAACATAGGGAAGATTTTTGCGGTTATGAAGGTTCTTCCATGATGACACGATAGAATTCCTCAAAGTGAGCTGTTATTAAGCCGTTTAAAACTACCATCGTATCATAATGCGCACTACTTAATATCCGAAGATCCTAAGTGCCTATAGGCTTCTATTAAGGACAAGGAAAAATACTGTTTGTAATGATGAGTATGAATCTGTAACTGTCTCCAGCTATTTCGCCTTTGGGCGTCCGAATTAAAGCGAATGGGAATGCAGTCATTAGTCCGGCGACTTGGCTGAGTGGTCTGCTTATTGGCCTTCCGTTAAAGGAGCCTCGGGTTCGATTCCCGGCCGGGTCGGAGCTTTCAACTTTGTTTGGTTAATTTCAGTGGCTCTGGGGCAGGGTGTTCGTGTTTGTCTTAATACATGTCTTCATTTACATATACAGTAAGACATTAACGGAGCAAGTGGCCGCACGGTTTGGGTCACGTAACTATTAGCTTGCATTTGGGAGATGCTGGTTCGAACCCCCACTAGGCAGCCCTGAAGATGATTTTCCGTGGTTTCTCATTTTCATACCAGGAAAATTCTGGTCCTGTACCTTAATTAATGCCACGGTCGCTTCATTTCCACTCTTATCCCTTTCCTACCCTATCGTCGCCATACGACCTATCTGTGACTGCGACGTAAAGCAAATTGTTCCATTCTTGGGGACAAAACATGACGGCCTCTGTTCCTGGAAGAGAGCTGGAAGCCAGCAGTCAATCACACCCTGCTGAGTTAACGAATCCCATCTAGGTCGACGCCCCGAACAAATAGCATTAAAAAAATAACGAATCCCAAGTGATCCTTGTTTGGTGTGGAGAGGTTGTCAAACCACTTTCTTCCACACACTCTCCAGACTTAACCCTTTCTTCGTGTCGAGTGCAGTAGACGATTTGGCAACTTCGGCTACAATACACGTAGTAAATCCCATAAGCTGCTAATAGACACCGGGCTGCCGCCGGAGGGTAGTGGTGTGAGGCGAGGCCGTCATGTTTTGTCCCCAATATGTAACACATGACACTACAGACCATCATAGATACACGCAATACTGAATTCATCTCTCCTCATAGGATCGGTGTGAGAAAAGGCATCCGGCTGTAAACATATCTATATTAAAACCACACTAAGTCCCGACCCCACGTAACAGTAAGAAGAAGAAATTTTTTTTTTTTTTTTTTTTTGCTATTTGCTTTACGTCGCACCGACACAGATATGTCTTATGGCGACGATGGGATAGGGAAGGCCTAGGAATTGGAAGGAAGTGGCCGTGGCGTTAATTAAGGTAGAGCCCCAGCATTTGCCTGGTGTAAAAATGGGAAACCACGGAAAACCATCGTCAGGGCTGCCGACAGTGGGGCTTGAACCCACTATCTCCCGATTACTGGATACTGGCCGCACTTAAGCGACTGCAGCTATCGAGCTCGGTGGAAAGAAAATGTAGTCATTATTTTTGTGGAGAGGTGCACCAAGTATAATATGAAAATAAGTGGCGACAGATTGGAAGAAACCTAAGCTGGATTATAAAAAGTGGAACAGGTAGATGAATGCAAGTACTTAGAACGTGTTTCTCAGGAGGGTAATATAGTAAGAGAAATTGAAAGTTGCGATCAACAGTATTCTGAAGACGGATGTCTGTCTTTTCATTGGTCTATTATCAGACCGACTTAGTTGTATGGAAGTGAAAAGTAGGTTGATTCAAAATTTCTTATTCGTAAAATGGTTGTAACAGCCATGGAAATGATATCGTGAGAATGACTGCTGGTACAAACAAATGGGAACAACGCCAGGAGACTAAGGTGATGATGGCCAGATTTGAAGATTTTAATGAGTTAGGTGCGATACTGAACGAGTTGGATATAAAGGGTTATGTAGGAGCTTAGTTATTCAAAGAGGCTTGAGACTGGGCGATAGAAGCCATGACATTCTATAATGAAGATGTATACACATGGTTTAGCGCGCTTGTTTGATATTCAACATCGTAACACACGTCGGAGAAGTGTACGCACTTCGGAATACAACACACTGTGAATGGTATTTCAGGACCAAAGTGAAAGGCACTATGACCTCATACACCATTATACTGAAATTCAAGTTAAGAGCTTAGGAAAAGTATCCTTCCGCATGTGAGCACGTCCCCTGTTCCCCCTTCCCGTCTCGTCTTGGTTCTCCATCTCCGCCACAACCAGCTTATCATTAACGCCGTGCGTCCATCTGACAAGTACAGTACTTCATTCTGAAATAGTGAAGCATCAAACGAAATCACTGCCTTTCACACAGCTGTACTTTGATTACGTACCATACCTATTTATTCCTTTATTGACCATGTAAAACCTACAGATTACTGACGAATTCCGAGGCAAGAGAAGCAAGAATTATTTTTGTTTCATAATGCGATTTGTGTGAGGCACATGGAGACTTAAACATACGTATACGATTCCGCTCTCGTGCAACGACTGTCAGTGGCAGTTTCTCATAGTTAGAAAAGCTGAAAAACCCACAGGTGAGTGGGATTGCAAAATACAATGCTTCCAGGAATGTTGTAAATATTGTAGTCTCGTCATTCGGAAGGTAAAAACGAACTCATGATCCTCTCATGACAACATTTCTGTAGGTAGAGGGCGGTTGCGAATATAAAGTACACATTATTATTATTATCATCATCGAATACGCCAAAGATCCTATTCCCATACCGTGTTAAGGCCCTTCCTGTTTTATTTACGGCGAGTGCTGAGCTGACACATCGTTCTTTCCCTGGAGACTTGGATTTTCCATTCCAAGCGAACGGCGTAAACACTGTACACAGAAATGCCGATCAGCTGCGCGGACTTTTTCACGTCTTCCACAGTCCACAGTGGATTCTAATCTCGTAGGCTACTGTAAACGTTTAAAACAATTTGGTTTAGATTTTCTACTTTATTTTCCTCTACTTTTGTTAGCTTTAAAGTATTTCACAAGGAACTCAAGCGTCACAGCATCACACACGTCTTGCTCACAGCTGGCAGCCATTATGAATACTGAACAGTGAACACGCTGTTGCAGCCAGCATTGCCAACAGTTTTCTTGGATCCATCTTCAACGTCCCACCTATTATGCGAACTTATCAACAGTGGAATGAACTCGAACAGACTTACTAAGTACACAGTGCAGTAAGATATCAATATCATATTAAATTATTATTATTTTTTCTACATACACCACTGAGAACAATAACTATTCACAGCCATCTACGTATGAAATATAAGAGTTGGTAACGAACCCGAATAACATACAACCTGTGATATATTTTCCATATTTATACAGGGCAAAAATTTTAATTCATCAAGTCGGTTCACCAGAATATCTAACCAAACTGAAGGAAGCTCCTGACTTTAGGAACAAGTAACAAACCTAGGGAACTATTTGGCGCTGCGGAAGCCTTTTCACCGACCAGAAGTCTGACTAACATCAAAGGGACCGCTAAGGTCTTAAGTTGACTCTCAGTATAGTAAACCTGAAGATGGATAACCACGCTAAACCGCCGTTGTCAGGTACGGAATTTAAATCTTCGGCCTTAGGAATGTGCCAGCTTTCCAGTCTAATGACGTTACCATTTGTACAAGCCCAAATGCAAGAAATAACCTTTACCTTCGGAAAAAAGGGTTTCGGGGCTATAGAAGTAAAATTGAGAAAATCAGTATAGTGGGTTCGAACCCCACTATGGGCAGGGCTGAACATGGTTTTCCGTGGTTTCGCATTTTCTCACCAGGCAAATATCAAGGTAGTATGTCCTACTTTAATCAAGGCCATGGTCGATTTCTACCCAGTGCCCTTTCCTGTCCCATCGTCGTCATAAGACCTATCCGACAGCTGTGATGTAAAGCTAATTGTTCTACTGATACTGAACACCAATTAACCAATGCTGTTATCGTTATATCTGCCCCTTCAGTAATTTCTTGGAGACGAACTAATTCCATGGTAGTTCGGTAAAATGATATCAGGTGAATGATAATTATCATTATTATTGTCCGGCTCCATGGCTAAATGATTAGCGTGCTGGCTTTTGGTCCAGAACGTCCCGGGTTCGATTCCCGGCCGGGTCAGGGATTTTAACCTTCATGGTTAATTTGATGGCTTGGGGCTGGGTGTGTGTGCCGTCTTCATCACTAGAATTCATTACAGGTAGGGCCCCATTCTCGTAGACCCGCAGGTCGCCTATACGGCGTCAGCTCGAAAGACCTGCACCAGGCCTCTTCGGAGGCCGCACGCTCTTCTTCTTCTCCTTCTTCTTCTTATTCCCAGGCCAATTCTTGATTACACATAATGTTTAAGAGTTCACTATGTTTTTTTGATATCAGCAAGAACAAATTCGGTACTTTATCTATCTCACCCTTTGACATTCTTTTAAGAATTGGCTTTATGTCGCACGACACCGATGGATTGACAAAACCGAATCCTGGCTATCATTGATTTCATAGTGAGTAGGCCCTACCATTGTGGTCTGATGTGAGTCGTCCCCTTGAAGGCTCATCCACTTACGACAGGCAGGGAATACCATGGATGTATTCTACAGTTCCCAACAACAGGAGGTTAAAAGGGGTGGTTGCCTAGTTGTGCTGGCCTCGCGGTGTAGGGGTAGCGTGCCTGCCTCTTAAGCGAAGGCCCCGGGTTCGATTCCCAGCCAGGTCAGGGACTTTTACCAGGATCTGAGAGTTGGTTTCACGTCCACTAAGCCCACGTGATTATAACCGAGGAGCTATCTGACGGTGAGAGGGCGTCTCCGGTCCAGAAAGCCAAGAATAATGGCCGAGAGGATGCGTCGTGGTGACCACACGACACTTCATATCTTTGCCTTTGGGCTGAGCAGCGGTCGCTTGGTAGGCCATGGCCCTTTGAGGCTGTGTTGCGCCATAGGGTTTGGTATATTTCTACACAGTTGTACTTCCCCCTAATTCAAATACCATCACCACCATCACCACGAACCAGACCTCATATACGGAAACAGATAATCTTGTCTGTCAGTGTGAGCGAAACAGCTAAGCCATGAGGGGAGGAGGACGGACATTTCAATAAAACGTAAACAAGTTTTTAAGTGCCAAGACTGGGGACAGTAATGAAGGTTTAAAAGGTCAATTTAGGGGTTGGTAAATAACCGAGTCACACGAGCCAGATTCATAGCATGAGAGATTTAACTGATATTTATCTCTTCACCCCCTAAACAGTCGCTGAGTAATGTCTGACGCTCTTTCTCAAATATCATTGCAGTATCACGGTAACATGCTACTTTATGGTTAGAGAAACCTGCGGGAGTTTATTAATAGACAGTAAGGGATGAGAGGGAGTGAGCCCCCCTTAGGGTGAGAACAATGGAAGTGTAAAATGTTTCTTCTCTGACCTCCATGGCCGTGCATAGTATATAACTCAGAGGAGTCATAAATTAAGTCGACTCATATCAATGGAGTTCACACATGGAAGTCCATTCTGCGGATCAAGTCATTTACGTATAATAAACGTTGAAAATAAGTTGCATGGCATGAACATTAAAATCCGAGTCGGTCCAGGAATCATGCAAGAATATCCAGAACAGAGAGTTCTTTAGATCAAAAATTCACAAGTAGCAAGCTGAACAATAGGACAAACTGAAGAAAACGACCGGCACACCTTAGTCCAAAGAAATAAAGGAAATCCACAACAAAAGTATGAAAAAATAAGGGTACAAAGGAAGGCAAACAAACACCTCTAAGAACTTTGCGTAGTCCTAAACGGGCTGGTTTATAAATAAATAAATAAAATAAATAAATAAATAAATATAAATAAATAAATAAATAAATAAATATAAATAAATAAATAAATAGATAAATAAATAAATTAATTAATTAAATAAATTAAGAAGTAACAATGAAATTTACCAGAACGTAGAAAACATATCAGAAACAATAAGAAAAAGGAGATTGCTATTTCTTGGACACATTTACAGAATGGATGACAATAGACTAACTAAACGAATCTTCAAGTACCTTTGGGAAAAGAAATCAACTACCACCTGGATTCAAGAAGTCAAGAAAGACCTGGAAAGGAACAACATACGAGAAGAAGAATTATTGGAAAGAAAGATTTTTAGGAAGAAGGAAAAAGATACACAGTGAAACAATGAAAGAATACTGGAAGAAAAGGAAAGAACAACTAAGGAGGAACAATTGAAATTGTAACGCGGTCCTTAGAAGGCCGGAACGCAAGAAGAAGAAGAAGAAGAAGAAGAAATAAATCATAAGGGCCCTGGTCTGACAAGACGACTGCTGCCCAGAGAGATGCCATGCAGGCATTGCAATGTCAAGTGTCCAGCGTGATAACTGCTTGGCTTTCGTGACCAAGTCGCTGGATCTCGCATTAGATGGCGTTTCAGATGCTCTCTCGAGGCTGAGAGAACTTTGCTGCAGCCCTCATTCCAGAATTAAAATCACTGGACTAGACTAGTAAGAGATATGCACGCTAAGCCTACACCACGGGGTAATAATGACAATAATACGTGGACAGTGGAGAAATGCTAAAGTAAGAAAGAAAGGCCACGCAGTGGCACAGACAGTTCCTCATTTTCCTGCTGTTTCCAAGATAGCGAGTTCTATCCCACCTAGTGTTGGTCACATTTGTGGGTGTTTAAATGCAACAACTACATGTTGTTCGCTTCCATCACAATTAGAAACTTCTAAGGATTAAAATTTCGACATCCCTGAGTCTCTTAAAACCTATATCAATCCAAGAGACGTTCATTAGTAAGGATGCAAATTCATGAATTCGATTGTACGCCTAACTTTTCAGCAGAGGACGAGTACACTGTGACACTTCATTCCTTGTATTACGCTATTCTGTCTTAAGTCGCAGAACTTCTCTGAAATACATTTCTTACCACTATCATTTATAAATCGTAGTGTCATAAACTGCTCTCCATAGCCTTAAATCTAAAATTAAATAATACGAATACTGTACATACTTATAATCAACTTCAGTGCGAAGGGCAATATAACAGAGCTCGTCTCCTTCAAAGGTGATATGAGAGAGACTTGAGCGTAAATTTAACGGCAAAATTAACAACCATTTCTCGATAAAATTATGGGACTGAGGTGTCAATAAAATGGATATTAGTTGAAGAGACAGTAAACACACAAGATCGATGTTATTTCTACTAATTAATTCCAAATACGAGGGCTGGGACCTAAGTCATGACAACGTATCTTTTTCCTCACATTTACACAGACCGAAATGGTCATATTGTATGTCCTGGAAAGTATGGCACTTATAGTACATGGACACAGCACGGGATGGCGCTGCGTCGAACAAGTACCACTCACATTGCGATAGGACTGCAGTAGTGAGCCAGCTCCGTGCAGAATGGATGTGACGAGGTAAGAACAGAGTGCGTACATCAAACACCCACCATACTCACCAGACCTGTTTCCGTGCGATTTTGACCTCATCCCCAAAATGAAAGAACCATTACGTGGGAGACGGTTTGCGACACGAGAGGACATTGCCAGCGCTGTAAAATATAAGAATGCAAAATTCACGCATGGTGAGGGAACTGCTATCTGAAGTCTCTCACTTCGCTGGCGAAGTGTTGTAGACAATCTAGGGGACTCTCTTGAGGGCTGACTTTACAGGTTACGTAACACAAGGATTTCATATCTAACAGTTCCCTCGCCTTATATCCTACTGCGGTAAATCTACCCCGTATTATTTATACATTCTCACAGCATCTAACGCACCCCATTCCCATCTATATGTTTCCATTAATTATCTGATAGATCTCGCATTCGTGCGGGAAAAAAAAAATGTTGCCATGACTTATGTCCCAATCTTCGTGTTATAGGCTACTCTCAAAATGGGCATACTTCATTCAGTAGAGTGTCTGTCTTATTACACTGGCCGTAGTTGTGCGTTCAATGTAATCATTAGGGCTATGAAAAAGGAAGGAGTAATAAAAGATTGAAAGCGACTTTCAACCTATTAGGTCGTGTTACGTACATTTAGTACGTAATGAAGAGATGTTATGTACAGAACAAAAATGGCCAACCAGACACCAGTGGGATCCGAACCTACAACCTCCCGATTTCGCGTCGGTTGCTCTACCAATTGAGCTATGGTGGCCTAGGCCATTTTTGTTCTGTTGGAAAGGATCTACTACTACCATCACACTGTAGAGTGCGTTTAAGTTGCCCGTCTAACCTCACATAAACGCTTTCAGGTTTTCGAAGTTGGAAGGTAGCCGCCATGGACTTAATTAAGGTAAAGCTTCCACAATGATGTGAAAATGGAAAACTAAAGAAAACCATCTTCGAGGTTGGCGATTGCGGTATTCGAATACAACACCTCCCATGCAAGCCTACACTTACATGATCCGTTGACGCGTACCGAGCATCAAATTCACTCTTAACAAAAGCTTTCACAAAAGAGTGTATGCATATTTGGACTTTTCAAACGATTCCAATCACTTTGCCCACGTAGTGAAAAGATAAATAATACAATGATCTGCCTCTCTCGAGCGTCAACCAGCTTGATAAAATGTTTCTATTGTGAGCGAAATTAATTATGTCCAGAAACAAACTTTCTCTACGTATAGAGAATGGGAGACTGATGGTGTTCGCCAGAACAGCCCAGAGCAGGGCGATGAGCCAAGAAGGAGCTCTTCAGAGAGCACGTGCAAGGCATCTGGACCATCACATCCTGCCTTCCTTCATATATCATTCTATACTTCCCAACTTTGCCAACTTCTCAAATATACACCCGGCTGAACGAGAAAGGAAAATTTAATCGCAACGTTATATTTAGTTTCCGTTATCACCAGCCAAGTCTGTAGAGGATAGATGTACCAAGGGAGTTGGCCGTGCGGTGAGGGTCACGTAGCTTTGAACTTGCGTTCGGAAGACGGTGAGTTCGAACACCACTGTCGGCAGCCCTGAAGATATTCTTCCGTGGTTTCCTATTTTCACACCAAGAAAATGCCTGGGGCTGTACCTTAATTAAGGCCATGGTCGCTTCCTTCCCACCCCTAGCCCTTTCCTATACCATCGTCGCCATCGTTGCTTTCAACGTAAAGCAAAATTGAAAGGAAAAAGGGAATAGATGTGTCTCAAAATTAGGCCTTTTTAGATCTACTGTACTTTGGATTAAACAATACCACGTTCCTGATCAATCACCACCGATCTGCAATCAGGGTTGTCGCCCAGGTGGCAGATTCCCCAGCAGTTGTTTACCTAGTCTTTTCGTAAATAATTTCAAAGACGTTGGGAATTGATCAAACATCTCCCTTGATAAATTATTCCAATCCCTAATTCCTCTTCTATAAACGAATATTTGCCTCAATTTGTCCTATTTAATTTCAACTTTATCTTCATTTTATGATATTCCCTACTATTAAAAACTCCACTCAAGCTTATTCGTCTACTATCATTCCACGTTATCTCTCCACTGACAGCTCGAAATATTCCACTTAGTCGAGCTGTTCGTCTATTTGCTTCACAAACTTCACAGCCCAAAGTTGGCAACATTTTCGTAACCCACCGCCCCCAAACGCCAGTGCGCAACAGGCCCGAAGGGCCATGGCCTACCAAAAGACCGCTGCTCAGCCCGAAGGGCTGCAGATTACGAGGTGTCGTGTGGTCACCACGACGAATCCTCTCGGTCGTTATTCTTGGCTTTCTAGACCCGGGCCGCCATCTCACCGTCAGATAACTCCTCAAATGTAATCACGTAGGTTGAGTGAACCTCGAAACAGCCCTCAGATGCAGGTAAAAATCCCTGACCTGGCCGGGAATCGAAGCCGGGGCCTTCGGGTAAAAGGCAGGCATGCTACCCCTACATTTTCGTAACACTACTCTTTTGTTGGAAATTATTCAGAACAAATGGCGTTGCTTTGAATCTTTTCCACTTCTTGTACCAAGTAATCCTAGTGAAGGTCTCACGCCCTCTCCTTTACATACTACAACCCATAAATACCCTCATGCCCACTTTAAGGATGAGTTTATTTCAGACGAATACCACAAGGAACAAGAAACTAGAAAGTTAGAATATAGTACGGATATTTATGTTTTCTTCATCATCGCCATTGTTGCTTCATATTACGAACTTCTGATACTGTAGTCAACAGCGCCGTGTCTAAAGAACCGGTGTGTTCTGCAGTTATTCTTCCGATTCGACGGGAGGACAGTGGAGTTGGTGTTCAATAAGAGCCTTCCTGGCATTTGGGATGAGTTCGAGTGGGAAATATCTACGGAAAAACAGCTGAGTGGGTCTTAATTTAGATACTTACGGGGTATTCCCCGAGGATTCAAATGGAGAGAAGCTATTGAGTAATCCTTCTAGGGAGCGGAGTTAGTCTTAAGTTAGATATTTTATCGGTACTCACTCACGGTTTAAGTTGGGATAAACTTTGGAAAAAGCCTTCTATGACACGCCACAGAATGATAAATCCACTTCTCTTTTCAGAAGTCCTCACGAAACTTGCTGGATTACGTTCAAGGTCCTCAAACTCAGTATGAAATTAACGGCAAAGCTGTGAATCGATCACGGATCAACTACGCGGGAAGCTCCTATGCTATTTCTCTACAGCAAACCGGTGTTTTGAGTAATTAGATCTTGGGTCAGGTTGATTTTCGGCAGCTGCCTAGAGTGTAATTCCTCAAAAGTTTCTCAACATTCACTCTAGGGTGATCATGAGATAAGCACCTTAGTTGAAGTACCATGGCCAAGCTCAGTTATTCAGAACGTTGGCTTTCTGAGCTCAAGGTGGTGAGTTCGAATCCGACTGAATCTGGTGGTAATTCGCCAGCCTCATGTAAAGTAAGTCCTGTGGAACAATTCCCAGCACTTCGGCGTCTCCGAAAATCATAAAAGTAGTGAGATTATTATTATTATTATTATTATTATTATTATTATTATTATTATTATTATTATTATTATTATTATTATCATCTCGTACTGTACATTTCACATATACAAGTAAGTTATGTGAAAGGCTGAAGACGCCCGCGGGAGGCTGAGTGATGCTGATATAGTTCAAGTCGTCCCATCCACGTGCAGCGCGCTTTCACCCTAATAATTAATTTAGTCTTGTACGAAGACGTGAATCTGATCACAAGCACGACAAAAATCCATTACAAGAACGACAAGGGGAACTCTGAAGTGGAACAAATCTCTCTAAAGTTTGCCGTGGAGTTCTGTGCTGTGATACGGTCACAATTCAGCTCCCCAAAGCGACTCACAAGTTTGGTTCTAACAAAAGCAGCGAGGGATATCTCCTTCATCATGTTTCTAATGTCCGCCTCTTCATATGATACTGAATAAAATGCCGACAGTTTACTGTGTTTTAATGTTGGAAACATTTCTTATTAGGCAAGGTAGGGGCCCCATATTACGAAACGCGTAAAATTAAGCAATTTCCTCAATTGAGCCGTAAAATGAAATGGCGTATGGCTTTTAGTGCCGGGAGTGTCCGAGGACAAGTTCGGCTCGCCAGATGTAGGTCTTTTGATTTGACTCCCGTAGGCGACCTGCATGTCGTGATGAAGATGAAATGATGATGAAGACAAAACATACACCCAGCCCTTGTGTCAGCGAAATTAACCAATTGTGGTTAAAATTCCCGACCCTACAGGGAATCGAACCCGGGACTCCTGTGGCCAAAGGCCAGCACGCTAACCATTCAGCCATGGAGCCGGACAAGTGAGCCGCAAGTTGAAGGGATAAAGGGCCCGGAAAGGTTTCATATTGTGAGTCTTGGATAGCTACATCATAGTAAAAAAATAATTTTTAGAAAATCACTTCTGGCCTAAATGAAGTTCCGGAAAAACAGCCTAAAATCGCTTGTTTCTTTACTTGTTTTCTTTTTTATTCAAATCCTAGCTAAATGAACTTATTTACATAATTCTTTCTGTAATGCATTCCTTAGTTTAATACCCTCGGCATTTTTTATTTTTTGAAAATGCCCACACCGAATGTAGTTATAAGGGCTTAAATGAAACTCTGCATTGACTCACATTAGCGCTCGTAATGGTACAAAAAGGCAAACTGCTGATCTGGATTGTATTTAATAATAATAATTTCGTGTGGCTATTTCTAGCCGGGTGCAGCCCTTGTAAGGCAGACCCTCCGATGAGGGTGGGCGGCATCTGCCGTGTGTAGGTAACTGCGTCTTATTGTGGTGGAGGATAGTGTTATGTGTGGTGTGTGACTTGTAGGGATGTTGGGGACAGTACAAACACCCAGCCCCCGGATCATTGGAATTAACCAATGAAGGTTAAAATCCCCGACCCGGCCAGGAATCAAACCCGGGAACGTCTGAACCGAAGGCCAGTACGCTGACCATTCAGCCAACGAGTCGGACATTGTAATTAATGAACGTAGGTTTTCGTGGCTCATAATATTAACGTAAATAAATAAATAAACGAAAACTGGATTAAAGCCACTATATTTATTTAATGAAGCCGAGCTTTCAGCCAAATTGCATTGGCCTTCATCAGGGCATGTTCAGTTCTGCTTCCGACAATGAGCAAATCCACGCCGAACAAGGTGTTAAAAATGAAGTTCGATACCAATAAGTGCCAAATCCCACGGGGGAGAAGTGGCAAAAATATAACTATCTATGTAGCCAATGAGGAGCCATTTCCGGGGCACGAGACCAACAGCAACAAACTTCGTTTAATTTACACTGATGCCTTCGACATATTTCATTTACTATTATTTCATTATCTGTGCCTTCACTGTAAATAACTTAATTTTGATCACTGCATATTTAAGTGCAGACAGTGTCTTTAGACTGCAGTAAAATTCATGAATTTCTGAGGGAAGTATTTAGAGTTTCAGTGCCAAAAAGTACCAAATCCATCCTCTTTTCTTGAATATTTCTTGAACTGCAAAGTTTTAACAGAAATAATTTACGTATCAATGAACAAAATAAAAGTCATCATCATCATCATCATCTGTTTACCCTCCAGGTTCGGTTTTTCCCTCGGACTTAGCGAGGGATCCCACCTCTACCGCCTCAAGGGCAGTGTCCTGGAGCTTCAGACTCTTGGTCGGAGGATACAACTGGGGAGTATGACCAGTACCTCGCCCAGGCGGCCTCACCTGCTATGCTGAACAGGGGCCTTGTGGAGGGATGGGAAGATTGGAAGGGATAGGCAAGGAAGAGGGAAGGATGCGGCCGTGGCCTTAAGTTAGGTACCATCCCGGCATTCGCCTGGAGGAGAAGTGGGAAACCACGGAAAACCACTTCCAGGATGGCTGAGATGGGAATCGAACCCACCTCTACTCAGTTGACCTCCCGAGGCTGAGTGGACCCCGTTCCAGCCCTCGTACCACTTTTCAAATTTCGTGGCAGAGCCGGGAATCGAACCCGGGCCTCCGGGGGTGGCAGCTAATCACGCTAACCACTACACCACAGAGGCGGCCAAAATAAAAGTGCGAAAATAAAATGAATTTTCAGATGAAATTTTACACTCTGTCCGTTTTCTTTTTCTCATGTAAATATTTACTTTTGTTTTTAGTATCTATTGGTAATAAGCTTCTCATTAAGGACCTTGCATTCCCTGACAGGGCGACCGCTGTCCAGCCTGAAGGTCTGAAGTTATTTAAATACCATGTACTCAGCCAGACCAGTATTTCTTTGCGTTTTTGATTGAGTCACTCATACAAGGAGCACTTCATCTGACCTTATGAGGGTGAGTGAATCCCGTTACAACTCTCAGTGCCGGGCTGAGTGGCTCAGACGGTTGAGGCGCTGGCTTTCTAACCCCAACATGGCAGGTTAGATCCTGCCTCAGTCCAGTGGTATTTGAAGGTGTTTTGATTTGACGCTAGTAGGCGACCTGCGTGTTGTGATGAGTATGAAATGATGATGAAGATGACACATACACCCAGCCCCCAAGCCAGCGGAATTAACCAATTCCCGACCCTGCCGGGACCCCTGTGATCAAAGGCCAGCACGCAGACATTTCGTCATGGAGCCGGACGTAAAAATAGAAAAATAGTTAGTTGGACGTAAAGCAAATAACATTAACACAACTCTCAAAACTGGATTAACCGAGTTCAATAGCTGCAGTCTCTTAAGTGCGGCCAGTATCAAGTAATCGGGAGGTAGTGGGTTCGAGCCCTACTGTCGGCAGCCCTGAAGCTGGTTTTCCGTGGTTTACCATTTTCACACCAGGCAAATGCCGGAGCTGTACCTTAATTAAAGCCACGGCCGCTTCCTTCCAATGCCTAGGCCTTTCCTATCCCATCGTCGCCGTAAGACATATCTGTGTCGGTGCGACGTAAAGCAAATAGCAATAAAACTGGATTAAAATCATTGAACAACCTGGGAATGGTTTTTTTCTATTCAATTTGCTTTACGTCGCACCGACACAGATAGGTCTTATGGCAAGGATGGGATAAGAAAGGCCTAAGAGTGACAAAGAAGTGACCGTGGCCTGGCGTGAAAATGGGAAACCACGGAAAACCATATTCATGGCTGCCAATAGTGGGATTCGAACCCGCTATGTCCCAGATGCAAGCTCAAACTGCGCGGCCCTAACCGCACGGCCAACTCGCCCGGTTCCTGGGAATCGAACTCCCGGTGTTTAAGTACGGAGGCAGGCATATTACTCCTACATCACGGGACTGGCTATTTAACACACACCGAGTTGTTGGAATTTTATCCTATAGTCGGCATAAAACAACAAAACGTGAAGGGAAAGAATATCAAAGTCACACTCACCGCCACAAGCACCGTGATAACAAACGTTATCTGATACATAGTCTAGACAAAATCACATAGGCCTACATGAACGGACCTGATTGCCTGTTCTCACTAGTTTCTGGAGCAAACAAACAAACAAACAAACAAACAAACAAACAAACAAACAAACAAACAAACAAACAAACAAACAGAACATTCTTCAAATGCACCGAAGGAGGAATATTCATATGTAGGCAGAGCAAAATGTCCGTCACAAACTGTATTGGTACAGGTCTCTTGTTTCAACAACGCAAGCAGTCCAGCCCAGATCAGTATGATGGATACGCTGTCGGCGTCAATGCAAATACGATACTGACAGCTTTGGATTAAAAGTCCACCAAACACATCAGTTTGACAAAGGGCAGTACTGGAGATATGACAAAAGATAAATACAGAACTAGGATGCAAGTTGTCGTAACACTGATCAATTATCACTAGAAATTTACCGGTAGGAAACATAAAATTCGCTATTTTTTTTCCTTACAATTGGCTTTACGACGCACGACACATAGGTATTATGGCTACGATGGGATAGGAAGGGGCTAGGAGTGGGAAGGAAGCGGCCATGGCCTTAATTAAGGTACAGTCCCAGCATTCGCCTGGTTTGAAAATGGGAAACCACGGCAAACCATGTTCAGGACTGTCGACAGTGGGGTTCGAACCCACTATCTCCCGTATATTGGATACTGGCCGCACTTAAGCGACTGCAGCTATCGAGTTCAGTGCTCTTCTTTGTAATCTAACGACAAAAATATCATCCTAGAACCTATCGCTTGAGTTACCTAGATGCAGTATAGTTTAGAATTCGCCGAAGCCACAGTTATCTCACGGTTAGCATACTAGCTCCCTGAGTGGTTGTCCCATGTCCGTTTACTGGCAGTGCTACGAATTTAAGATTGCTTTAAGATTTTTAGATTTTGAGAGAGGCAGTCCTTTTCCTACTCAGGTCAGAGAAACTCTTCATATTTCTTTCTTCCAGGATGGACTACTTTACAACCGCTCTTCCTAGACATAAACCAGCATAGTTTGGCATGTGTTCTCAAAGTACTTGTGCCGAGCTATTATCATCTACAATGTTTTGTAAATTTCATTTTTCCGCCAATACAGTCTTAAAAGGGTATTTTTGCACCTTTCAAAACTTAAATTCCACGAAGTGAAGAGAACCCTCAGGATAGCAGATACAATTAGAGATCGTTGCTTCATAGGATGTTTCTCCGGTTCCTATTTATGCAAAATTAAACTTTTACTTTCATGTTCTAAAGTTAGCACGTCATTGAATACCATGTGTATGCTTTTATTAAAATGCTATCCGGCCCCGTGGCTTAGTGGTTAACATGCCAGCCTTGGGTGGTCCAAGGGTTCCTGGGTTCGATTCGTGACCAGGTCGGGGATATTAACCTCCAATGGTTATTTATTCTGGCTCGGAGATTGGGATTTATACTATCTTTAACATCAGACTTCTTGCTAAGTAGGACCCTATTCTAACAGATGCGCAGGTCGCCCATGGGATCGAACTCGAAAGACCTCACCAGACCTCTCCGGCGACCACACGCCATTATTTATTACTGAGAGGCTACAGGGCGAGATGACCACGCGGTTAGGGGCGAGCAGCTGTGAGCTTGCACCCGAAAGATAATGGATTCGAACCTCACTGTCGGCAGCCCTGAATATGGTTTCTCCTGGTTTCCCATTTTCACACCAGCTAAAAACTGGGGCTTGTACCTTAATTAAGGCCACGGCCGCTTCCTTCCCACTCCGAGACCTGTCCTATCCCATCGTTGCCATAAGACCTACCTGTGTCGGTGCGACGTAAAGCAAATTATAGTAAAAAAACTAGGGGCTATGTAAAACATTGGTTGTCAACATCGAATGCTTCCGTGTACAGTATAATACTGACGTTCATTTGAGATGTCGGGCGTAGTATGGAGGGACTTAGGATGCCAACTGTGGTGACCCTCACTTTAGGGTGGGGGGTGGGGGGATCGCGTTTCTAGGGGTATCCGATGGACCTCTATAGCATATCCGAGAAGTTTCATTTTTTTACAATTAATGCCCCTAACATTCCTTACAGGACATTCCTTCTCAGTTCAAGTTCTAATCATGCACATGTATTAAATTCTGGTTAATGACACTATTCTTTATTTGTCCTTCTAATGCATGTATTCAAATTATGCTATGTGATATGAAATTTGTGCAAAACTTCATGTATCAAATCATAAGAATGATTAAAATAATCTGTGGTTTTGAGATTATGGAAAATGGGTATTATCTTAAAAAAAGAATGCTTGCATGTTTTAATCTGGTTATTGTTGCTTATAAAACCGATTTGATGGACTGTGCGATTAAAACTCCGGAGACAAATCACAATCAAGATAGCTGTTGTAAGCATCGGTATTTGGATGTTGAATCTTTGAACAAGTACCTCTGCAAGAAAGGTTGTGCTGATAGTAGGCGATCGAACCACTGAGCATTTAGTCAGACAGCCTTGCATACGCAGAGGTCGTACCTAACCAGGTTAACAATCTCAATGAAACAGGTGCCCAGGATTAAGTAAACATTTTGGGCTAGACAGACATTGAAATCGAGGGCAGTCGATATACAGTAACTCGTTAGGTATGTCAATAAGCTAGCGGGGACAGCACGTTATTAGAGAGATGAGATTATTTCTGTCTGGCTGAATGTATCTCTCTATGGAATATGTGTGTTTATTCATCCACTCCTGTTAATGGTTATGAAACGAGATCAAACGAAACGACTAAAGGGAGGTCAGTATTTTAATAAAACATGAAACTCACCAAATGTTTTTAAAATTTTCATTTACCTAGCATTCAACCACATTAGAATTTCTCACACACTCCACAGTCGTTTATGTAAACCTAACTACCTAACAACAATTAAGTAACTACAGTAAGTTACTAATCAATAAAATCATATTTTATTTAATTATCATATGGCTTTTAGTGCTGAGACAGCCCGAGGACATGTTCGCCTCATCTGGTGCAGGTCTTCCTATTTGAAACCCATGGGCGACCTGCGCGTCTGGATGACGATGGTAATGTAGAGAGAAGGTGAAACGCTGTAGTCGCACGTAGCCTCTCCTGTGGAATAAAACCAAGGTGTCTGCTTAAAGCATTACCTTCCCATTCGGCGGACGAATCACCAATCGCCATACGCCTTAACTCCATATAACACTGGGGAGAGATTTGGAACTGAATCCAGGCTTTTGGCACGCAATCTAGTGATTAGAAGTTGTATACCACCACCTCTACTACCCTGGCGGCCAGCATTCTGGTGGTGACAATGTTTTTCGACCAACGAGACTAGTACTGGCTAACCACGGTGTCAGACCATACAGACTTGATGCCTTTAAGGATCTGGCGGGCTAGCGATAAATAAAATTCCTCATGTTGCTGTTCTGCCTGAAGTGACCAGTAACTGGTTGGGTAGCGTAGTTGGTTAGGGCTTCACAGTTTATGCTCAAGATCGTACAGTCAAATCGCTGCGCAATCGGTTGGTATTCAAACTGAGAAAATCCTGTGCCAATAGACTTCAGGGCATGTTAAAGGATCCTTCTACGGAGCAAATTGTGTTATCGCGGTATCTCTTAAAGCCGGTAGAAAATGAGACATATTTGTCTTACGTATCACCAACACTATTTTCACTGTTTTTGGAGTCCGGCTCCATGGCTAAATTGTTAGCGTGCTGGCCTTTGGTCCAGAGGATCCCGGGTTCGATTTCCAGCCGGGTCGCAAATTTTAACCTTAAATGGTTAATTCTCTTGGCACGGGGACTGGATATTTGTGCTGTCCCCAACATCCCTCCAACTCACATACCACACATAACAGTATCCTCCACCACAATAACACGTAGTTACCTACACATGACAAATGCCGCCCACCCTCATCGGAGGGTCTGCCCAACAAGGGTTGCACCCGGCTAGAAATATCCCCTCCCCCATGGCGCAACAGCCCCGAAGGGCCATGGCCTACCAAGCGACCGCTGCTCAGCCCGAAGGCCTGCAGATTACGAGGTGTTGTGTGGTCAGCACGACGGATACTCTCGGCCGTTATTCTTGGTTCTCTAGATGGGGGTCGCCATCTTACCGTCAATTAGCTCCTCAACTGTAATAACGTAGGCTGAGTGGACCTCGAAAGAGCCATCAGATGCAGGTAAAAGTCCCTGATCTGGTCGGGAATCGAAACCGGGGCCTCCGGGTGAGGGACAAGTACGCTACCCCTACACCGTGGCGCCGGCCGGCTAGAAATAGCCACACAAAATTATTATTACTGTTTTTGGAGACGATGAAGTGCCAGAATTATATTATTTATTTAATGAAAAAACACTTTTTGTTTTAGAGATTAATATTTAGTGTAACTCATACTCATAAAGGTGCTGAATGTATTAACAGTGTTGAAATAAATTCTTACCTGAATTGTTCAAATGCTAGGAATTTACCTCTAGACGTGTAACCTTGTTTAAACTACTACAACATTCTTCGTTTGTATATTTGAAAAGTTCTCTTCACAAGCTCAACTGGTGATGTAAACATCTATTATGAGTGTTGAGTGTATCTCCTTTCATTACGGGATCAAACAACATAGCAGATGCTCTCAAACTGCTCTTCATCGCAGCCACTCATTACGAGAACCATCGTATCATACGGTGAAGAGCTATTACGAGATGTATGAACCGCCAGTTTGAAGGTAACAGCATTCTACGAGGGTAAGTCACAAAGTACGTTTTCTTAGCATTTTGTTGGTGAACAGGTAAAGACAGGTCAATGTGAGAACGTTACTGTATTTCGGATTCACTCCTCTATTTTTCGACTTTTAATCATCAAACGTAATTTGAGCAAGAGGCGTCCTGTTCGTTAAATACATATAACTGACTCAGCGTTAAACTTCTTTTCCTCCGCACCGCTTCATCAATAGCATTAACGAATGCGTCTGATGTCAGAAGACAGCCACTTCGTTCTACAATCATTCGAGCTTCTGTAAATTTAAGGCATACCTTTCACACTAGCTGAACAGGCTTAGTTTCCTCTCCGAATACCGACACAATACTCCTGTAAACGTTGGAAGTTTCCATATTTGAACGTGCAGAAAACATATCATTATACGGACCTTCTCTCGAAACTACTCGTTCAGAAACTCTGCCATTCTACAAGTATGGCCGTGCCAAGGTTTCGGTTTTGCGACTTGTGTACCTGTGCGCAGTCTATCGGTGTGATTTCGAACGATCGGATACGTCAGTGGGAATATATTTTAATAGCCTAAACAGTGGAAATATCAAATTCATTCACTCCACTAACGAGTAAGGCCGCGTGCACACCGAGCGCGCTTCGCATAGTGTGTCGCGTGTAGCGTGAAATGCTATGCATAGCGCAAGGCGTGCTTGCTGTTCACACCGAAAACTCTACGCCGTGCTCTCAGCTTAGTTTGGCGCGAGGCGTTTTAGGGTAGTCACAAACTAATGCCGATATCCAAGTACACTATAAACAGTTTACTGATGGATAACAGTTACCTAAAATTAAAAATTAGAAAGGAGAATCGAAAGTGGATTCATGAATTTAATGAAGAACGAATTACTTTCGGAGAATTCCATCGTTTGTACAGAGATGCAAAACTTTATCGAGATAAATTTTATGATTACGTAAGAATGACAAAAAATACCTTTGACCTTCCAAACCCTACAACTGAAATGTGGCGACAAGTAGCAGAGAAGTATTGGGAGAAATTCGATTTTCCCAATTGTCCAGGAGCACCGTGCACAAACACGTGGAAATTAAATTTCCGGCTAAATCACGTTCTTTATATAATAACTATAAATAGTATTTTACAATACTGTTACAATTAGCAAACACAATTTATCATCGTAACAAACGTGAAGTAAATGTGTGACAAATATTATATTTACTTCCAAACCCACTCCTAGCCTGCAGAGTGATATTCTTCATGTTACCACCCTCCATTTGCAAAATTATAGATTTTATGCACTTTGTCACAAAGTGTCCGGCTGCATGGGTAAATGGTTACCGTACTGGCCTTTGGTCACAGGAGTCCCGGGTTCGATTCCCGGCAAAGTCGGGAATTGTAATCATAATTAGTAAGTTCCATTGGCACGGGGGCTCGGTGTATGTGTGTATTCATAATCATTTCATCCTCATCACGACGCAGGTCACCTACGGGAGTCAATTCAAAAGACTTGCACCTGGCAAGCCGAACTTCGCCTCGGACAATTCCGACACTAAAATCCATACGCAATTTCCTCCTGTCACAATGTTAAGCCCAGTAAAGTGTGACAGTAGAAGTAATATTACTGTATGTGTTTACTGTAGGAATGCGATAAAACTGCTGTAGATACGTAAGTCCACTTATTTTGCAATACAGTTCCTTTTTTATAGTTTTTGTGTCTTGGGTTCCATATTTCTTCTGTTTGAAACACTGCATGAATAATTTCTTCTTCCATAGATTCAGAAATTCAGAACCAGCTAGGTAACGCTAAGCAATTAACCAACACTGCGCGTTGTCTGGCGCTTCGCTTAGCTGTAAGATAGGCGTTCAGCGCAGCAGAGCGCGGACGGTGTGAACACCTGGATTACGAACAAAGCACTGGTTATGCTTAGCGTGACGCTTAGCGTTGAGCAACACGCGACACACTATGCGAAGCGCGTTCGGTGTGCACGCGGCCTAACAAGTTCTACCGTGGCTCTACAGATCTGCATTCGGGAGACGGAGAGGGGCTGGTTCCTACCGCTGGCTACCCTGAGAATGGTTTTCCGTCCGTTCTGCTGTACTAAGGCTAATATCGGGACATAAAATACGATGTTGTGTCATGGTATTCACTCAATATGAAAATGAAAATGAAAACCTACAACCTGTTTTCCGGTCTTTGACCGGGTCAGGGATGTAATGAATGAACCACATATAGGCTGTTAGTACGATGGGGTCGCCACTCCCAAAGTGATGTATTAATGACTGACAGATGCCATGAAATGATAATGGAGAGTGTTACTGGAATGAAAGATGACAGGGAAAACCGGAGTACCAGGAGAAAAACCTGTCCCTCCTCCGCTTTGCCCAGCACAAATCTCACATGGAGTGACCGGGATTTGAACCACGGTATGCAGCGGTGAGAGACCGACGCGCTCTTCACGGAGGCTTTTCACTCAATATAATATTCATTAAACTCCAGTACCGAAAGGAACTAATAATATTTTCAAGACTAGCATAGGCCACGGTTACCCGCCCCCGCACCTTCTCCTAACCGTACCGTTATTATGTACATCTCGCAGCTCGAAATCTATTTGAGCTGAGGGAAGACGCAACCTTCCAAGAGGCCCTTTCACGATACGGAATGAAAACATTTTGTATAAAGCGTGAACAAAACGTTTCCGTTTGAGGTCGTTGCTGCAGCGGACATGCAACGTAGCGCGATCCCCAATGCGGGTATATAAGCACGGACATGTAGGCAAAGGGATTAGTGTGGCAGTCGTATCGTGCCGAGGTGCGTGCGTCAAATGCGTCCACGTGAACTATGGCTAAATTATTACCAAATGCGTCCAAACAGGACCAAAGTGCTGTTATTCTGTTCTTGGCTGCCGAAGGAAAAACACCGGTGGACATCCATCGGAGAATGAAGACTGTGTACGGGGTAGCATGTCTGTCGAAATGGTGCACCACGCTCCATGAGGGTCACGTTTCGACACAGACGCCGGTCGATCTGGGAGGCCAGAATCATCCTTTACGTACCTACAACAACATGCGGGCGGTAGATGAGACGATTAGGGCGGACCGGCGCATAGTCCTGATCTCTCCCTCAAAAAGGCCTTGAAGTGTCGACGCTTCCTGTCGAACGAGAATGTGCAGCAGACGGTTACTGACTTCTTCACGCAGCAGGACATGGTGTTTTATCAGACGGGATCTTCAACCTGGTACGTCGGTGGGATGAGTATCTCATGCTCACGGCGATTTTGCCTGACTGGCATCAGAACTGTACGGCCGTCGAACGGCAACGTTTTGATCGCCCCTTATAGTATGTTTCTGAAACGCCATGCATGTGAAGCGGTTTCTACCATCATTTCATGACTATGTCAGTGTTCAGTGTTTGGACTAGCACTGTGCACTAAATCATGGCCACTATATCTCTAAGTGTTCTTTGAATTTGAGTGCCATTGGCATTATCCTGGTTTCTTATCACTTTCAAATGTGACATCACGACTATCCTGAGTACATTATATCTGCGAGTTCCTCCACAGCTTAGTAATCGTACCAAGACTTGAGTTCATTGGGACCATATGGGGGCAATTTTGTTTCTAAATATACGACAAGGAGGGTATAACAAATTGTAAACTACTTAGAGTAGCCGCATATAACTACATCAACATATTTAAAAAAATGTGTACTATATTAATGTTGTTTGATTTTTCTTTTTTTGAAAGTTGATTTACGTCGCACCGACACAGATAGGTCTTATGGCGACGGTGGGGCAGGAAAAGGCTAGGAAGTGGCCTAAACGGCCGTGGCCTTATTTAAGGTACAGCCCCAGTATTTGCCTGGTGTGAAAATGGGAAACCACGGAAATGTTGTTTGACTAACGTCCCTTCAACTGACACGTATTTTAAGAGACGACCTTTTTAAACTTTACTGGTTCAAAAGGATACTTCTTTCATCAATGAAAAATGTTTGTCATATGTTTTTATGAATGAATTATGCACGTTTAGCATATCTATACACAGTTTAGTGCTCGAATATTCAAAACATGCTTATGCACACCTGGAAGAGAGATATATTTCCAGTTGAATGTAGTGTCAATGATGCTCCTGACAATGATACCTGAAAATTTGAAGATTCGAGTTACTCAATTCCCAATAATGCACAAATCAGTTTTTCATCCATTGAGTTTACACTCCTGTACATTAACACTACCCGATCAAAAGTGTCCATACACCCTACTGTACTTCTAAACTAGAGCCTGGATGCCGCTAAGACCGCCGATGATGCTCTGAAAGGCGGTTGAGGGCTTGATGTTGTTCAGTGCCATAAGATACCTGCATAATTGGTGGAACCACGGACGAGCCAGGAATTGAATCCAGAGCCACCGGACGGGAGACAAAAACGTCACTGATGTTTGTTAAGAAGGAAGACATTCCTTTTCGTTGTTGACTTACGTGTTTTTCAGTCCGTTGAAATACGAAATGTAACACAGAACACTGTAATACACCTGTACTATGGGCCGATGACCTAGATGTTAGGCCCCTTTAAACAACAAGCATCATCATCATCAACACACCTGAAAATTCATTTTTTTGCTAGTGTTTTAAAGTGGCACAAACACTTCAAAGGTTTTAAGCGACTGAAGGAGATGAAATGGTTAGGATTGGGAAGGAAGCGGCCGAGGCCTCGATTAAGGTTGTTTGCCTGGTGAGAAAATAGGAAACCATGGAAAACCATTTTCAGGGCTGCCGATAGCGGATATCGAACACACTCTCCCGAATGCAAGGTGATAGCTACGTGACCTAACCCGAGCAGCCACTTGTTCGGTTTACGTGTTTCAACAAATTGAAAAAAAAGTATTAGAAAGTAACAAATATTTTATAAAATTTAAGGGGGGAGACCCAGCTTAACAAAGGAAAATAGAAGGTTAATATTCATTCGATTGTTAAATATGCTACAATTGTTGTTGACAATTCCTGCACATATCCCGATGTTGGCATGCTTCCTGGCAACCGGAAGCAACTTCAATAATGTCACAATTTTAATAATTTTAATATTTTAGAATAAAATGTTCAAAATTTGCCGCCTTTTTAACAACATATCACTGTTTCCCTTATAAATTCCAAGTTTATAAGAATTTTCGTACTTTTCCTTTTTTAAAGTGTGTATCAAACCTCCAGCTACAAAATGAACCTCAATCATTAACATAGACTGTAATTCGGATTTTTTGTTGGGTTTTTATTCTGAGCACCAGAAAATATTAATATTTTTAAAAATAAATATGTTATATAAAATCGAATTTCAATCCCATTGATCGGAATGAGGTACAGATTGTAGTACAACACTATGTGAGGAAACTCTGAAAAAATCATATTATCCGTGAAACAGTAAGGGAGTTATGAAGGAAACCGTTAAAAAGGCGGGAAATGTTGAACATTTAATTTGGAATGTTGTAATTAGAATTTTGACATTATTGAAGTTGCTTCTGATTGCTCTGAAGCATGCCAATACTGGGTTATGTGTAGCATTTGTCAACTACGTTTGTAGCATATATAATAATCGAATGAATATTGGCCTATTTTCCCTGTGTTAAGCTAGGTTTCACCCCTTAACAAAAGTGTCTCAGGATTCAGTATTGCTATAGAACCACAGTACATGTACGTGAACGTAACCTGGGTTAGAATCTGAGAGGTGGTAGCTACGTTCACAGTGAAGGCGTAAAACACGCAGCGATGTAACAACCAGTGTCCTACTCTACGAAGATGGTGGATAGTTTAGACTATTAGCATGCGCATCGTCAACTATCGTTCTCAGAAATCTGACGGCTTGGAGCCAAAGAGATATGCAAATAACTAGTTTGAGTCTGAATGTTAAAAGGCGTGGCGCTGTGGAGTTATAATTTCGTGCATGACCTTATCCGTCGAGTGGTACGTGTTATCGTTAAGGTGGAGTAGGATACGGAGATGTAATACACCCTGTTTTATAAGTTGCCATCTACCGAGGGCAATAAAAGACGCCGAGAATAAATGTTACTGGAAATAACAACAGTGGTTTAAAAAGATTCGGTGTTATGTTCCTCGTATTCTTACATATGCTTCAAAGCTCTGCTACATTCCGTCATTACTACTACAGAGCTTGTTTCATGATCTACTTTGGGGCGGCGGGAAAAATATGTTTATTAATTTTTATTCTTCAAACATTACAATTGGTATGGCTTCGTACGTCGTCACGTCACGATTTTTTTTTTTTTTGCTAGTTGCTTTACATCGCACCGATACAGATAGGTCTTATGGCGACGATGGGACAGGGAGGGCTAGGAGTGGAAAGGAAGCGGCCGTGGCCTTAATTAAGGTACAGCCCCAGCATTTGCCTGGTGTGAAAATGGGAAACCACGGAAAACCATCTCCAGGGCTGCCGACAGTGGGGTTCGAACCCACTATCTCCCGAATACTGGATACTGGCCGCACTTAAGCGACTGCAGCTATCGAGCTCGGTCGTCACGAAATTAAGGATGCAAGTTGACTTACAGCGCTTTAGAACAACCAGTGCCAACTAGCGGCGATATATAAACTGACAGGGCTCAACAACTAGTGGGCTCGAATCCCACTGTCGCCAGCCCTGAAAATGGTTTTTCGTGATTTCCCATTTTCACACCAGGCAAATGCTCGGGGTGTACCTTAGTTAAGGCCACTGCCGCTTCCTTCCCTCTCCTAGCCCTTTCCTATCCCATTGTCGCCATAAGACCTATTTGTGTCGGTGTGACGTAAAGCAAATAACAACAACTAGTGACAACTAGCACAGAAATAGCCAATCAGTCACAATCTCCTCCACTGTCGTTCAGTCAGTTGCGTCAGCCTGACGGTCAGTCGTGCACACACAGAATTCAGTGAAAGAGCGTGCTTTTAGTGGTATTTTGTCACTGATAATTAGTTAACAAGTGGCACTTTGAAGGGGAATCTATATTAGGGAGTCGAACAACTTCTAGACAAAAGTAACAGTCCTAGAACACCTGTTGTAAACAAAACAAAACAAAACAAAACAAAAAAATGGAAATTCGTTCGGAATATTTGTGATATGATTTCCCACATGTATAATTTGACCTTCAGCTCATGACAATTTTAAATCAGCATTGAGAAGAATCCACTTTTGCGAGTCTTCTGTGAGTTAAAAGTTACTGAATGCTTCCCTACACAGCACGAATTTTTTTTTTTCAATCAGACACTAATCTATCTTCGGAGATTGCATCAGATACCTGTAGAACACCTACAAAACCAACAAACGTCATTCCATAAATATTTTTCTGTTCAAAACATCAATATAAAAGCCGTAAGTCCGTTCACAGCCTCAGTAAATGATACAGATCTGTCAGCACAGGAAGGGAATAGCTTGTTAACATAGCAGCTGACAGGAATCTGAAGTACACTTTCAGTCGATCGATGTTATTTGAATTTTGGGCCAAGCTTAGAAGCGAATATTCATAAACTGCAAACCGAGCTTGCATTCGAGAGAAAGTCTGCTTTATCAGCAGCCCGAAGTCGTTTTCCAGGCAAATGCTGGCGCTGTACTTTAATTAAGACCATGCGTCTTATTTCCCAACCATCTACTATCCTATCGTCGTCGAAACCTTATCTAAGTGGTTCGACGTTAAACCGTCGGAAATAAATAAATAAATAAATAAATAAATAAATAAATAAATAAAAAGTAGAATTAACGCAATAGGAAAAGATTTAGACAAATGGACGACGGGCAGTCATCGAAGAATAATTTAGAATTCTGTTGCTTGTCGTTAATATAAAACTTCATTAAGTTCTTGTGGGATATGTCATTTTTAAACATCATATAGTGTCACACGCTTGGTTAGAGCAACGAGACGAACTTCCTTTTTGCTGGCATAAAAAGTTAATTAACATCCGTCGTAATGAGAAGAATTCCTTGGAGACTGTCTGGACGAGGTAACTCACAGATCCTTCCTCTATTTGGAACTGTCAGCCACACGCTCATACACTCCTCACAGGGAACCATCGATATTCTGCATTGCCAGCAAAATCCAACAGAAGCTAGGAAACTGATGAAAAGAATCCCAGACAAGCTATTTAAAATAGATGAAAACATTTAGAAGAAAATCTGTCAGCAGTAATAGGGATCTCTTTTAATAATCGTGGAATGACTGAAATGACATTTAGATTGGACAACGTAATGATTCACCAACAGCTGTTCGGAAGAAATAAACAGATGCTTATGAAGAGCAAATGAAATTCTCACTAACACAGATGTTGAAGGATAATGTAGGCCTACTCTGATCTGGAGAAAATTAGTACTTCCTCTCTTTTCTTCTCCTTATTCTTCCTGGACTTCATCACAATTTATTAGGGCCAGAAAGTGATATGGACTGCGCCTAGTATTACGACCGGATGCCTTCCTGACGCCAATCCTACGCGAAGGGATGTATTTGCTGTTGCGTGTTTCTGTGGTAGTAGTATAGTGTGTTGTGTATGTTTGTATGAGAAGTGTATTGAGACGAACAAAAACACCCAGTCCCCGAACCAGAAGAATTAACTATAAGCAGTTTAAAATCCTTGGTCCGGCCGGGGATCGAACCCGGAGCACTCTGAATCAAAGACCACGACGGTGACCATTAATTATTAATTGATATACTCATTTACTGACACTCTGCCAACTCTTTGATCTAGGGCCAGCGTGCCTGCCTTTTACCCGGAGGTACCAGGCTCGATCCCTACCAGTTCAGGGATTTAAATTCTGAACAGAGGGAAGAAGATTCACTCAGCCTCGTGAAAACAATTGAGGAAACCCCTTTCGATGTTATCCACTTTGAAGTGTAATCCCTTTGACTGTTAGGGACTTTGAACACAAACAACGAACAGTGCATATGTATTCCTTGAACCTGAAACATAAGATGGCAGGGTATTGTTTCTGCTATGCGTTCTGTGTTAATAAATAGATAAATGGACGTATATTGAAGTCATTGAAATGTCCTTTCAACACGTATTCAACACGCATACCACTTAGTGCTCCAGTTTATATAGGCTATCTGGCTGGGTAGCAGTCTTCTTGGTGGACCAAGTGTCTAATAGTCTGTATTGACATAAGTTTTTTAAATGCTACTTGTTCGGGGCGTCGACCATATTGTATGAACCTGCGTGTAATTGGAATGTTGTGTGTGAGGAAAGGAAGATTAAGGACGTCACAAACACCCAGTCCCCAGGCCAGGGATATTAATCATTACAATTAAAAACCCCTGACCCTGCCGGGAATCGAACCCTGGGCCGCCGGGTGACAGGCGGACGCGTTGCCCCCTACACCGCGGGGCCGAACATTGACATTAGTTACTAGTTATAGAAGTTTAACGCAAAGGTCACCAACCTTGAGTTAGGAAAGAATTCTCGATTCCGTGAGGAATGAAAATACATATGTTAAAAGTCTATGAAAAAGACCACATGGCAATGTCTGACACCCTAGGACAAGATTAACGAAAGCTGTTCGAACAGGAGATAGAGGGGAGAAAGCAGAGGCAAGTAAATTGAAGTGATAGAGGAATTACCATAGGATTCTGCGGACTCCAGCCATTTTTCTTAAAGCGCTGGAGGTGGTGTGAAGCAGACATTTGGCTCAACTGCCTTGAAGTCATATGGTGACATCAACAATCACCTCGTCTCGCCCGTACTATCCTGTCGCCAACTTCGGACGAAGAGCTAATGGAGATGAAATGAATGATGGTGACTGAAATTGCGTAAGGAGGTAGAAGGAATCGGCTGTGGCCTACGGACAGGAACAGTCTCGGCATTCGCCTGGAAGTGAAAATGGAAGCCATTCTCAGGACAGTCGATGGTGGGGTTCGAACCAAGTCATCTCCCAAATGCAGAACTTGGCTCCATAGCCTCAGCACATTATCACGCGCGGCCACTCCGCTCTGGAAGTTTGTGATTAATTAGATCAGTATATTACGCTTATCGTCCGGCTCCATAACAAAATAATTAGCGTGCTGATCTTTGGTCCAAGGTGTCCCGGGTTCAATTTCCGACCGGGACGGAAATTTTAGCTTTCATTGGTTAATTCCTCTGGCTCGGAGCTGGATGTTTGTGACGTCTTCAACATTAGAATTCATATTAGTTAAGCATCCAGCCTCTAAGACGTGCAGATCGCCTATAGGCCGTTAACTGGAAAGACCCGCACGAGGCCTCTCCGGAGGCCACATGCTATTATCTATATATTTAAAACACTAAAGTGATTTTTGTAAACGCAAGTTTGAGAAAACGGCTAAAGCGATTGACAGCGTAAAGCATTCTTACAAAAGCTCTTGGCCTGTAGATTTTCAGTGTGTCTTGAAAAACATGAACATTTCTTGCCATCATCATCATCATTTTCCAGTTCCAGTTTCCCGGGTGTGGTGATTTCTTGCCGTATAGTTTTAAATTATTAAAGAAAAATGTAGCATTCTGATTCGCTAATGCGTTCCCCCCAGTACTTCAAGGCCACCTGGATTGTGAGAGCGCTGAATCATACGATGCGTGAGGGGAGGTGGAAGGGAGCAACCACGCGTGCGCATTCGGTCAGCTGTTCCAGTCGGTGTTGTGTTGTAGAGTCGCATAGTCGAGAACAAGGTAGGTATTCAGCGCAATGCTACTGTCTCTTTGTAGCTCTCCCTGTATTTGCTAGCTTGAAATGAGCCGGAGAAATGTAACAATGCTTTTCTCAATGTCGTAATTTTAACACTACGGCCGTGAACTTCTTCCACTCTGGTGTTAGGAAAGCGATTCTTAACATAAAATACGTACCGCGTGATAGGCATTGTCGAAGTCAAGTATCTAGTCGGTATGGGTTTGAAATTTTGTTGTTAACTTTTTATTTTTAATTCTAAATAAATTCATGCGACAAGGTGATGGTAAAATGGGCCTGTAAGTTGTGATAACTGTACTGGAGCATCTTCATCATCACCAGGGTGATCAGTATGCACATTCTGAGTTCTGCGCTGTAGATACGCTCGGCCGCCTTGATTTTGAGACGCTCCCGATAAACATTCTGATGCTCAGTATTGGTGACTCTGGACCTTTTCAAATTATGACAAGGCGATCTATCCTCTCGATGCCGGCCCCGCGGTGTAGCGGTAGTGTGTCTGCCCCTTACTCGGAGGCCCCGGGTTCGATTCTCGGCCATATCAGGGATTTTTACCTGCATCTGAGGGCTGGTTCGAGGTCTACTCAGCCTACGTGATTACAATTCAGGAGCTATTTGACGTTGAGATGGCGGCCCCGGTCTAGGAAGCCAAGAATGGCAGCCGAAAGGATTCGTCGTGCTGACCACACGACACCTCATAATCTGCAGGCCTTCGGGCGGAGCAGCGGCTAGGGAGGCCTTGGTCCGTCGGGGCTGATGCGCCATGGAGTTTGGTTTGATCTATCCTCTCGAATGCGTCTTCAAACATTTTTTAACTCATTTATTTTCCGTATGTCATGACATTGTGCGAAATAAATAATTTTTAGCACTTCTTCAGATAAGCAATATATCTGATCTCATTGATATGAACCAAACGATACATCACACGATGTGTTACCAGGCTGGAGTCCAGAGTTACACACATGTTAGCAATGTAGCAATGCGAATTTAGTACCTAAAGATGGCGGCGCCATTGCATCATCCCATAACGTAACACCCAGGTCAAACTCCTCTTGCTAGGCAGGCTACATCCAGTGTTAAAGTCAGTCATTTTCAATCCAAAGTACGGTAATGAATTAAGAATTCTAATGTGTTTAACGCCCCTTCAATCGCTGTTGATTTTTAAGAGGTGCTGTGAAGTCAAAATTTCGTCCCGTGGGTGTTCTTGAACTTGCTTTCTCCAATTATATTGAACACTGTCGTTAGCCTAGTACGGTAATTATTTCAATTACACGACTCCCACTTTGTAATAGATCCGAAACTATACATGCATTCTATGTCAAAATAGCTGCCTAATTTTAGGAATATTTGATTAGATGCATGTGATATAGGCCTTACAATAGATTAAAATGGTCTTGATCAAGCTGTCATGAAGGACAAAGTCCAACAAATTCCCAGTCCCGTCGCTCCTCATAATTTAGCAGTTTATTATTTTTCTAGTAGGCCTACATCTAGAAATGCATGCATATATATATATCAGAGGAATGAAAATGGTGGATCCAGTCTTCAAGTCAACATACTTCGCTCTACAGTATAGTACAGTAGTGGAATAAGAACTCAAGCATAATGTACTATGTTCAATGTCCCTTCTATTGCTGTAAATTTTTAAGAGGCGCTGGGGAGTCAGAATTTTTTACCTCAGGAGTTACTGAACTTGCTAGAAGCAAACGATACGAAGTTCTAGAATTTATGCACCCTGAGATCAAATCCACATTCTTAGGAACAGAAGCACAACGACTGACTGACTGCGCCGCAGAGATCCGTAAAAAAACTCGTATTCTCCAAGAAAATATTGTCTTGAGTTATATTCAAGTAAATGAGCGCATATTTGACTACCAAGTCCTCCCAAAGTATGCGAATTGACATATATACTATGGGTAATGTCTGAAATGTTACACTCAACAATTAATTAAAACAAAATTAACGCGAAATTTTCTTAGTCCCTTCCCGGTATATTTCGATAATCAAGGTAAATAATAAGATGGCATGTGGCCTCCGAAGGGGCCTAGTGCAGGTCTTTCGAGCTGCCGCCGTATAGGCGACCTGCTTGTCTGTGAGAATGGTGCCCTACCTATGACGAATTCTAATGCTGAAGACGGCACACATACACTTAGCCCCCGAGCCATCCGAAGTAATCAATGAAGGTTAATATCCCCAAACTGGCCGGGAATCGAACACGAGACCCACTGGACCAAAGGCCAGCATTCTAACCATTTAGCTATGGAGTCGGAGAGTCAAGCTTATTCTAAAGACAGAACAATATTCCTTTTCGAGTATCGTGGAGACTGAGATCATCAATTCATTGTATTCAATTATGTGGCTGATTATTATTCTTCATTTCCTAGTGGTTTGGCGTCGCACTAACACATGAAAGATTACCGAACGACGCAGGAATGGGGAAAGAACTAGGATTGGGGTCGTAGAGACCAATATCTTAATTAAAGTACAGCCTCAGCATTTGCCTGGTGTGAAAATGGAAACCCACAGAACACAATCTTCAGAGTTGTCGACGGTAGGATTCAAACTAACCGTGTCCTGAATGCCAGCTCCCAACTCTGTGACCCGAATCGCGTAGCAAATTCACTCGGACAAGTGTGTGTGGGGGAAAATGGTAAGCGGAATTCTTTTTGAATTTCTGTTCTTTACATATTTGTAATGAAATGGGACGATGATTGTTCCAAGATATTAAGTAAGGTTTCATCCTGGACTACACCGGTTTAAAGTATGGAACAGAAGCGGGTAGGGTAAGTACAACTTCGGGACAGCAACTGAAAGTCACCCTAGATCAAGAATGAAAGACTCAACCTTGATCAAACAATTCGATGAAATTAAAAATGATAAGAAGATTCAGTTTCTAAATCCATACCTTACTACTTGGAAAACAAATTAATAATAATAATAATAATCATCATCATCATCATCATAATAATCATCATCATCTGTATAAATAAAGTTGTAGGGGGTCCTCTGTCTGTAATTTCGTTTGTTTTGCCAATTTTTCAGATATTTATCCGTTATAGGCCAACTCAAGACCGAATCCGCTGTTTTTATTTTTCGTCTGTTTGTTTGTCTGTTCCACCATCACCGCAAAACGGCTGGATAGATTTCAACCAAACTTCATATTTAGAGTATAATCACCCCGAGCAAGGTTTCGATATGCATATCATTTTAAAATCTTTGATTAGACGGGAGGTTTATAGGAAAACCAGAACGGTTTTCCTCCATTTTCTCTTATACTATTGATTTCCTGTAAACTCCGTGGGCGGTATGTAAAACGTCTCTTCATTATAAACAACTTTTGTTATGTTCATAATTTACCTTACTATTCAAATGACGGAGAAATTTACTATTTTCTGCGGGTATCATGGTCTACGTGAGTGACCGACAGACCGACAACGAACCTAGAGGTTACCATGGCAACGTCTCTGAATGCTTGCCAGCAGGGAAGTAACGTACTGCCATTTTCCTCATCATGCCTTTAAATTCGTGGTTGTTCCTTGGGTAGAAGGCAAGAGAGGCGTCAATCGGCCATTCTGCGGGATATTGACGGAATATCGTTTTTATAACCGTCCTCGAATAGCTTATGTAACAACACCATTAGTCATCTTCTTATCTGTTGACCTAAGAACGCCTGCGCCTAAATTTCTCCTCTGTTACCTCTTTCATATATCCATAACTCACACCAGCATATTGAGGGGAATTCGATTTTCCAATACATTCACTTGGTATGTATATATTTGTCGTCATCCGACTGTCCTCAGTTTTAATCCATTTTCTACTAATTTCAACATTCTTTACTGAATTATTTTCTTCCTTAATTAATCCGTATGTATGCGAGTGCTAATCCCGAAAGCTTGACACTCTTTCCTTTGAGGAAATATTCTAAGCTATGCAAATGTATAAATTTTGGCCCCGGAAAATATAGAAATATGGATGCAATTTTAACGACGGTGCAGACTTTCATTTCGGGATAATTGGTGGCTAATCGGTAAGTCTTATCACAAATCAGAAAGCACAATCGCCTTTCATTTTGGAGAGATCTACAACTTTGGTCGTATGACTTTTTGTCGTATTTGTATCCATTATACGTTAAATAGAGCTGTATTTGTCGATTTCAAGTTAATTTTGTACTTTCACACGTATATGTTAACATTAATTTGGCACATTTATAGGAAAGATAGAATCATGACATTCGGCACTCACATTGACATGACCAGTGGCCATGTGATAGCCAAATTTTATGATTCTAGCTGTCACATGTGTATCACAAATTAGTAGGCGAAAACTGTACAAAATTTCACACCATTTAATGATTCTAACTCAATCTATCCCATACATATAGGAGATACGAGAAGATGTTACGGGACCAACCATGTAGAACACTGAAAGGGGCGTCTGATCGTGAAGTCCGTTTGTAGATATGTCGCAGAGTTTCAAAGCAGTAACTCTCGAAATAAAGGTCTGCACTTCTAGAGTGTGTCTGTACATTGAATATTTTGGCGACATTTCTGTACAGTTATCCGTTTCAGGTGTAATAATGACCATCTGCATATTTTTAGCTCTTGTGTCTGTTTGTCTGTTTGTCTATAACTTGGAAACTATTGGATATATTATTTCCACCAAAATTCATATTTAGAATCCACCTGTCCTTGGGTAGGTTTTAAGGGCAAATATTGTTTCTAAATCCATGAACTGACTGGGGGATTATACGAAACTGAGATTTCGCACTCCCATAAAATATACACATCCAAACTTAATAGAAATATACCTGCCTTAATGGAAATTAATTTCTAAACTTTTTTTCTCAAGTGCATCATTTCGATAATTACAATGGTAGGCCTTCCTTACTAATGCCAGTTACACAGGAGTTGGGGAAGGATCCCATTCCTACTTCGATTTGACTTGCAGAAGGTAAGGAAGCATGCAGTTTGATTTAAAACTCCCCTACCCGATTGTGTTTGGCTGTAGGCAAGGGTGCCCGCCCTTATAAACAAATGTATCCATCTAAAATATGACTGGCATTAGGCATAGCGGCCTGCTAATTTGATGGAAACTCACCAACTTGGTGTGACTGGGAGTAGGCTGGCTGGCTGTAGGAAAAGGGGCCTGTCATTATAATTATAACTGCACAACTCAATTTCGTCTGGTAGCAGGGAAGTTGCCTGCCATTCTAATGAAAATTCCCCAACTGTAATCTGTCTGGAAGTAGGAAAGGGAGCCTGCCATTGTAACGAAAACTCTCCAAATCGATTGTGACCGCGCAGTAGGCGATGGGGCCTGCAATTATAATGAAAACTTCCCAACTCGATTGTGAATGGCAGTAGGCAAGTGAGCCTGCAGTTATCATCACAAATCCGAAACACCATATTGGGAACCTCTCCATGCTGTTTCTCGGATAACGCTAAGAGACATGCCATTTTAAAACAATCTTATTTACTGCATGTACAGTATTTACTTCGATATTCGAATACAATGTAGAATACCGTAGCGAAGCATGGGTACATTTGCTAGTAATAATAATAATAATAATAATAATAATAATAATAATAATAATAATAATAATAATAATAACGTTATTAGCTTTACGTCTCACTAACTACTTTTACAGTTTTCGGAGGGGCCGGACGAGTTGGCCGTGCGGTTAGGAAGGCGCAGCTGTGAGCTTGCATCCGGGAGATAGTGGGTTTGAGTCCCCTGTCGGCAGCCCTGAAGATGGTTTTCCGTGGTTTCCCATTTTCACACCAGGCTAATGCTGGGGCTGTACCTTAATTAAGGCCACGGCCGCTTCCTTAACACTCCCAGTCTTTTCCTATCCCACCGTCGCCATAAGACCTATCTGTGTCGGTGCGACGTAAATCAACTAGCAAAAAAGGTTTTCAGAGACACCGAGGTGCCGGAATTTTGCCCTGCAGGAGTTCATTTACGTGCCAGTAAATCTATCGACACGAGGCTGACGTATTTGAACACCTTCAAATACCACCGGACTGAGCCAGGGTCGAACCTGCCAAGTTGGGGTCGGAAGATCAGCGCCTCAACCCTCTGAGCTACTCGTCGCAGAGAAAGAAAAATACCAGCCTATAAATTAAATAGGACATACCACACATTCAAAATACAATACCACTTAGGCGACGAGGCGCTAGTGTTTGTTTATCACAGAGGATATAGGACACCGTGACGAGCAGCACGTCAGTGGTCGAGTCTAGTACAGTAATCACATAAGTCTCACATCACCGGCAGGACAAGATTCCAGAAATGATTTGTGAGTGTTACACGTGATAAACCAACAGAGCGAATTCATAAGAACAGAATATGAATGGATAATACAATATATATATGATTTTTACGGGACATTAGAATGGAAGGTCTATCCGATCGACTAACTGAGCAGTGATAAATTTAGAGCCTGGTGACAGAACACCATATGTAAACACGTAGTTCCTGGCATGGCCCAATGCAGTCTCTTTTTTTTAATTTTTTATTTTTTACATTAAATGCTATTTGTTCGGGGCGTCGACCTATAGAGATATTTTGCCCCTACTTGCACCATGTGATATGAACCTGCTATAATTGGAATGGAGGAAGTGTAGAGTGCTGAATGTGAGGAAAGGAACGTTAAGGACGACACAAACGTATTACTTCTTTTCATTAAACAATCCGGCATCATTCCACTATCCACCACTTACCAAAGTTTGGATCAGATATCGTCTCCTTCGGAGAGTTGGAGTTTATATATAACTTTTGAAATCTTTACTACAACGTTGAACGAAGGTGGTTTATACAATTATACTGCTAATAATAAGAGTTGGTGTCTGACATTTCTTAGAGGGAGGTCCGTTTACTGCCTGCCGAGGCGGGATAAAGGGAGTGGCTGTGTGGTTGCCATGGAAACGAGGGTGGGGCGACTGCGGTTGCCATGGAGATAAAACTTCCGGGCAGCTCGTCTTGCTGGGAGTTGCCAAACCTGTCACTGTCACTGATAAGAACCTGATTGTTTGTATAAGAGTGATCGCGAATGGGACGACACCGCCTGGCCAGGTAGTCTACAACAGATCACAGCGGTCAGAATGAAGGAGGGAACAAGTGAGCCGGAAGCGAGGGGTAAGAGCATGTAGAAAGGAATGCTGGAATGTGGCAACATCGTGAAATGGCACGTGCAGTGCTCCTCCCTCCAACCTTACCTGTCAGACGCCAACTTTAGTTAAGTATGGTATAGCTTCCCGTATCCTCTGTCAGTCTCCATTACGGACCACCCGGGAGGTGCCTAATGGCTGCTTCATATCTGGACAGAAGGTCACTGGGAAATTCTCTTATCAAACTTGTCGTTTTGAAGTCTCATCACATTTATCAGCTTAATAGAGAAAAAAGAAATGAAACTAGTGATGCTAAAGCTAATCGTTTAAATGTAGACTTCTACTTTAAAATATGATTCTTGTTAACAGAATGATGTCGAGGAAGCTTGATGTAATTTCACGTCTGAATGTACTGAAGAAAATTTACTTGTTAGAACCCATAGATTTTAGGCAAGACACAATTGCTTTGGATCTCCGACAACTTGACAAGAGGGTACACAACGTAGATCCATATGAACTGAGCGTAACTCAGATTCAGCGCCCAATTGTTACAGATTGTATGCTTACAATGAGAGGCTGGTTATGAAGATGGATTGAGGCATGCAATGAACTGTACCTTTGCCTTATCTTGATATGAGAAAGAAGTGAGTACATTTTGAGAAAGAATCACATCCAGTAGTCTGTGAACTTGTTAGGTTGGAGAATTTGTTGTTCTCTTCGAGTAGATCTATATTAATCCCACAATTGACATCAAGTTCAACTGTGAGAAACTAAAAAGGTTCAAGAAGTTTCAAGACATTATTCTTCAGCTTTAATACTGTAGTACGACAATGTTCGACCAAGATTAACTCAACATAAATTCCAGCAATTGAACGGAAACGAAGTGCTGCATCATCCAGCATTTCAGCCCAGCTGATGCACCATCTAGTTGTGGGTTGTTCCTATCCACGGTATCAACATTCAAGGAAAACAGTGGGTAACATCGAAGACGTCAGGAACGCCCGAGCAGTGCTTTACGACTTCATACCCATGGACCGGTGTTACGAACGAATTCGGATGTCGCTAGAGAGAATAATAATAATAATAATAATAATAATAATAATAATAATAATAATAATAATAATAATAATAATAATAATAATAATAATAATAATAATAATAATAATAATAGTAATAATCATAATAAAATAATCCGCCTCTGTGGTGTAGTGGTTCGTGTTATTAGCTGCCACCCCCGAAGGTCCGGGTTTAACTGCCGGCTCTGCCACGAAATTTGAAAAGTCATACGAGGGCTGGAACGGGGTCCACTCAGCCTCGGGAGGTCAAGTGGTTTTCCGCGGTTTCCCACTTCTTCTCCAGGCAAATTTCGGGATGGTTCCTAACTTAGGGCCAAGGCCGTTTTCTTCTCTCTTCGTTTTCTATCCCTTCCGATCTTCCCATCCTCCCCACAAGGCCCTTGTTCAGCATAGCAGGTAAGGCCGCTTGGGCGATGTACTGGTCCTCCTTTCCCGACCCAAAGTCTCACGCTCCAAGACACTGCCCTTGAGGCGGTAGAGGCGGAATCCCTGGCTGAGTCCGAGAGAAAAACCAACCCCGAACAAAAACTCCTGCGGGACGAAATTCCGGCACTTCGATGTTTCCAAAAACCGTAAGAAATGAGTTAGTGGGACGTAAAGCCAATAACATTATTATTACCAAATTTTAGGTATTCTTAAGAAATAGATGTGTACGTTTAGTCAACAGCCTGAAGGCTAGTTGGATCTTCAACAGCTCCACCATTAGCTGTCATAGATGGTCTAGGTATCACTGAAGAGGCGTAGTGAAATGCATGTACCAACCGACCCTATGAGCAACATTTTCACACCATTCATAGCAGGGACTGGCTGCATAAGGAATGACAATACTAGCATCACTCATACCAGAGTCACTTTCATATATTTTTTGCTAGTGATTTTATGTCGCACCGACACAGATAGGTCTTATGGTGACGACGGGATAGGAAAGGCCTAGGAGTTGGAAGGAAGCGGCCGTGGCCTTAATTAAGGTACAGCCTGGTGTGAAAATGGGAAACCACGGAAAACCATCTTCAGGGCTGCCGACAGTGGTATTCGAACCCACTATCTTCCGGATGTAAGCTCACAGCCGCGCGCCCCTAATCGCACGACCAACTCGCCCGGTCTTTCATATTGTCAAAGCCAAGAATAGGGCAGACAGATCAATGAAAGTAACAACATTGCTCTAGCTCATACTAGGAGGCATAATAAACTATGAACACTAGGTCTCGCCAGCAAAGGCATAAGAAAGGGATATGAATCGATTTAATATCCCATGGAGGTCATATTTTAAAACTTACGTGAAAATATTGCAACATGAAACACTGAATGAGGAACATCGGAGGTAAATATTTCATAATCAGCTCATTGGATGAACCATTACATATGTACCCCCTATTTTTTTCTCGTTATCTCAGCATTATTCCACTGTGACTACCTTGTTATTTAGATAAAATGTTCTCTTATTCATTTCAGAAGTGCTCCCGCCGAGCTGTTGATGTCAGCAATGCATAGTGACAATCAAATGATACCGCGCTGTGGGTGGAAATGAAGCGAGAACTGCAACTTCTCATACCGCCACCAGATGCCGTTACTAAACGGGCTATATCACAGAAGCGACCAGTACGCTACTCTACGGCCATTACTGGAACTATGTGACAGACCACCGGGGCGAAGGTGAAAGCTGCCGCGTTAAACGGTCTCGTTTGTTATTGTTGTCGCCATTAATTTATCTTCTCCTACAACATGGTGGGGCCGCGGGTACGAATTACGTAGCACATATGGACCTCGCCATGTTTTCTCTTTACGGACGGATGCCCTTACAGACGCGAATTCTATGTGTAAGGATATTTTCACTATCGTTTCTATGATGGTTTTTTGGTGTGTTGAGTGTACATGGGAGAGTTGTTGGGACAAACAAAAATACCCACGCCACATTAATCAGACGTGATTAAAGTATCCAACACAGCAGGGAATCGAACCCAGGACCCTCTGATACAAAGGTAGCCCAACACCCGGATAATAATAATAATAATAATAATAATAATAATAATAATAATAACAACAATAATAATACTGCGCGGTACGCGCTGTGTAGTTGTAAGCTTGCATTCAGGTGAGTTCGAATGCTATGGGCGGCAGACCTGTAAATGGTTTCTGTGGTTTTCCCATTTTACATACTGTATTGTAATAGAAGACACGGCCACTTCCTTTTCCGTCTTAACCCCTTCCTTTCCCATCGTCGCCAGAAGCCTGTCTGCGTTAATGCGATATAAAACCACTAGCAATGGAAAGTTGTTCTGAGATTATGGATATTGACTGTAACGCGCAGAAACATTGTTCCAACAAAATTCTTTTTACCTACGAAAGGCTCTATCCTGTGGTATATTACATGATTTACGAACGAGACATTGTTCTAGTTATCCGGTTATATACTTCACGGGTATGCGTGAGTACTAATATATGAAAAACAATTTCTTGTAGTGAAAATAAGAGTCTAGAATTCCATAGAGTCAAGATTTCGTGAAGACAACTTTTGGATTAGTTGGATGGTCAGATTATTACTTTCAACGAGATAATACAACCTGCCAAAACACGAATAAGTACATGGCCCAAATTTGCACCTCTGTATGAATAACGTTACTCGCTTTGATTTCACGATTTGATATCTCTAGTTTTATTTATTTGGAAAATTTTAAAAGGCAAGCTTGGTTGAGGAACAGTAAGATAACAGAGCGACTACCATCAACATCACTAATCTACAGTCACCAATATGAAACCCCAGAAGTTTCAACACTGGCTGTGGGCACTTCTGGTATTTTCTGAGAGTCATTATTAATTACATGGTTCAGTCAATTGTGTGTTTCATATTGAGGTTATTCAATAGTGACCCTCAATGTAACTTAGACAATTTTGACAGGGCAATAGTGAACTTACATTACACTTTGTACATTTTTTTGCTAACAGTGTTTTGCGTCGTACAGACTAAAACAATTTTTATGGCGACGATAGGATGGGAAAGGGCTAGGATTGGGAAGGAAGCGACCGTGGCCTTAATTAAGATAGAGTCCCAGAATTTGCCTGCTGTGGAATGGGAAACCAAGGAAAACCATCTTCAGGATTGCCGACGGTGGGGATCGAACCCACCTCACCCAGAATGCAAGATCACAGCTAAGAGAAATACTTTGTAGACGTGATCTCTCTATTATCCCATATGGGCCATAATATCACAAAGCCAACAACAAAAAGTAGGTTATTGTACTCACTAATAGTACAGCTCACACGAATTTGGGGGTAGCACGCATTTCCATGTCTTACCTGTAACAGAAAATGAGATAAGATTTTAATTGCCATGTTGACATGGTGCAAATCTTCAAAATACGTTCAGACAAATATTTGTAAATTAAAACTTAGAACTATCAATCTTTTTGGAAGAACTGTAATACCTATGCATGCAAGAGAACAATTTCCTGATAAGTGTGGTACTATTTGTAATGGGATACGATGTAATTAAGAACTCTGCAAAATTTTCACTTGGATACTGGAGTTCGTTTGCGAGTCCTATCGTCACTGATGAAATATTTCGTACAGAATGCGTTTTAGTAGTTATTCTTTTATTCCTCGCGAGATCACTGAAGGAAAATATTTTCGACTAGGTTTGTAAATGAAAGGATTCCGGTACAGTTATAGGGGATTTGGAAATCAATAAACAATAGATTTGGACAGAGTGGTCCACACATAGACTAAATCAACTTTTTTTTTTTTTTTTTTTTTTTTTTTGCTAGTTGCTTTACGTCGCACTGACACAGATAGGTCTTATGGCAAAGATGGGACACTGAAGGGCTAGGAGTGGGAAGGAAGCGGCCGTGGCCTTAATTAAGGTACAGCCCCAGCATTTGCCTGGTGTAAAAATGGGAAACAACGGAAAACCATCTTCAGGGCTGCTGACAGTGGGGTTCGATCCTACTATCTCCCGAATACTGGATACTGGCCGCACTTAAGCGACTGCAGCTATCGAGCTCGGTACTAAATCAACTATATATTAGCTGTAGGTGATAATTCTAACACCTATAAACACTTTATAAGATCTCTTTTCGGTCTACCCCATTCCTCTTCTTCATTGTCCATTATCAAGCTAACTTTGTATCGATAGACCTGTACAGTAAAAACTTTTAAGGCTTGACTGTAAACATTATTTGGTATCGACTCAACTACTGATCAACGCAATAGCGTTACCGTGTGTAGTCACACATGATTGGATGCGAAAACAACTAAGTTACATCTGAAAGGTAACAATTCAAGATTGCCTTACAATAAACATCGCCATAAGCAGTGAACGAGTTATTTGAAAGCTAATGAGATGTACTGGGAAGTAATATGTAATACTATCAGAAGATAGGTGAGAGTTTATCGCGCCGGCCTGAGTGGCTCAGACGGTAGAGGTGCTGGCCATCTGACCCCAACTTGGCAGGTTCGATCCTGGCTCAGTCCGGTGGTATTTGGAAGTTGCTCAAATTCGTCAGCCTCGTGTCGGTAGATTTACTGGCACGTCAAAGAACTCCTGCTGGACTAAATTCCGGCACATCACCGACTTCGAAAACCGTAGAAGCAGTTAGTGGGACATAAAGTCAATAACCGATCGCAACTGATGGAAAATATTAACATAATACCCAACCGGAAACTATAAATTGCTCATAGAGAAATCCTGAGGATATTCTGTAAAAATGTTTGGTTTCAAAATACAGAATATAAATTCCTGATAAATCTACGATGCTGTAGATTAAAGATTCGTATTTCCGAGCCGTTGGCGCCATCGTGATTATGTGTTAGCATTGATGTATTCCGTTCGATTCGCTCGAGTTAGTTTCTGGACGCTGCGATGAATTTAAGATAGATTTGAGTTTCTGGACCGGAGTGCGTACACCACCAAAAATCCACAGTTCTAGCCATTCAGGTAAGCAACTCAATGTTCAAAACATCCTAGGGATATGAGCTACGAATTTTAGGTAAATAAAATATAATAAAGTATGAGAATATAATATTTATTTCTAAAAATTACAATACTTTTCTTAATGATCGTTAACCGGTCGATTAGTTTAGCAGTTTGCCTTTTTCTACCACTACGAGCTTTAATGTGAGTCAATGCACAGTTTCACTTAAGCCCTTATAACTACATTAGATGTGGATATTATTAAAAAAATATTAAATCACCTGAGAGTATTGAGCCAAGGAACATATTGAAAAAATAATTATGTAAATAAGTTAATTTGGCTAGGATTTGAATAAAAAAAGAACGAGTAAAGAAACGCGATTTTAGGTTGCTTTTACAGAACTGTATTTAGGCCGGAAGTCATTTTTTAAATTTGTTTTTTAGTTTGATAGAGCTATCGAATGCACAATTTGAAAACTATCCGGGCCATTTATCCCTTTAATAATAATAATAATAATAATAATAATAATAATAATAATGTGAAGAAGGAGAATAACTGAGGAGAGTGCTAATTTTACGTTTAACGTAGTCGGCTAAGAAATGTTTTCAGCATTAAAATGTTAATCACCCTCTTTGCAATCTGTTGTGTGAGGATCACATAAACGTTTCCTTCTACGCCCTAAACCAATTTAACTACATTAACTTATATCGGGAGAGACATAGGGCTACTAAGTATACGATATCCCAACCCCTTTACATGAGGTAATAATAATAATAATAATAATGATAGTAGTAGTAGTAATAATAATAATAATAATAATAATAATAATAATAATAATAATAATAATAATAATAATAATAATAATGTGAAGAAGGAGAATAAGAAGGAGGCTAAAAATTAGTGTAACACAGCAATGGTAAATGAGAACAAACCATTTTACTGCGCTTTTTACACAGGATAGATATGGTATGCAACCTGCCGAACAGTAGTGTACGATGAGTTGCATATACAAGTTACCTCACGGCGTTACTTGCGAAGGTAACGTTTCTCGGTCACAGTCGGCTGGCACTCAGTGTGAGTCCCGAGTCACCGCACTGGCTGGATCGTTAAATATTCAAATAAACGCAATGCATTTCAGAGGAATTTGTATCAAACGGGACCCTTGCAATAAACATTTTGTACTTTAGAAATATACTTGGGAATTTCGATTTAGGTTTTACATTTCCCAATAACGAAAGAGAAGAGGAAGGTGTATACAAGTTTCTTATTGGGTAACGAACTATAACAGTCAAATAATTATACTATGCCTACTTAAAGAGTATACCCATTAGTAAAATTACACTGACAATATAAAAACAAGCCGGATTTATTATCAATTTAGTTGTATATTTGCATGCTTCTTCATTTTTATTTCTGTGTTTTGCTCAATATTTAACAATATTGCGTGTATCGGAAGAAGGATTCGATATTGTGCATTCATCCCTATCAGTGGCCCTCCAGGATTGGAAAAGAGGGATATTACTGTATATTCTAAGGCTTCAGTCTTGACCCCATTTACAACAAAAGCACTTTATATGTTGTACAGAGTAACGGAGAACCCTCCCCATCCTTAAATCACATTAAATATTCCAAAACGAAGTTTACATGTCTCAAAAACTAGGTAAAGATATAAATAGTTCAGAAAATCATAAGGGATCTGATCGAAATTGTGTACGGTGTATATCGCGGCATAAAATGATCAGCCAACAACACCTCTCTTCCTTTAGAGAGATACGTGTTACTACCGGTACATATCATTTATCTGAAGTTGTAGCTCTGGTTTGGAAGCATTAAAGGTGTGTTCTAAACAGCGCAGAGAACGTGTAGGATACAATGACATGCAATATCGACATGTGAACGTGTAACGCATAATCACGTTACCATGTCAAGAGCGATCGTCAACGAAGACAGTTGCTCGACGTGTGGGCCGTACTCAAAGTGATGTGGTTTGAGCATGTAAGCGGTACGGGGAGACAGGAATTGTTGATGACTTGTCTCACACAGGTCGTGCAAGGACTACCACTGTAGTCGATGAAATGAAATGAAATGAAATGAAATGAAATGGCGTACAGCTTTTAGTGCCGGGAGTGTCTGAGGACAAGTTCGGCTCGCCAGATGCAGGTCCTTTGATTTGACTCCCGTAGGCGACCTGTGCGTCGTGATGGGGATGAAATGATGATGAAGACGACACATACACCCAGCCCGCCGTGCCAGCGAAATTAACCAAGTATGGTTAAAATTCCCCACCCTGCCGGGAATAGAACCCGGGACACCAGTGACCAAAGGCCAGCACGCTAACCATTTAGCCATGGAGCCGGACAATGTAGTCGATGACCGTTACGTTCGATTTTCGACTGGGAGGAACATTGAACGCAATGCCACAATGCTGAATAACGATCTTCAGGCTGACACATGTCGCTACGTTTCAACTCAACTGTGAGAAACAGGTTGCATGGGGCACAACTTCACTCTCGACGTCCATGACAAGGCTTAACTCCCATCAAACCTAGACGTCATGGGGCATGCTACAGATGGGCCCAACATAATGCCGAATGGCCTCTTAAGAATTGGCACGAAGTCTAAACCCATGATTGTTGCATAAGCTTTGTTCCTGAAGATCGTCAGCAACGTGTTTGGAGGCGATCTGGCCGGGCTTAACATCTCAGACACACTTTCTGGAAGGCGCGGCAAGGTGGTGGTTCCCTGATGTTTTGGGGAGGCATTATATGAGACCACCGTACGCCACTCCTAGTTATACATGGCAATATCACGGCTTTACGATACAGGGACGACATCCTCTGACACACAGTAACCATATGGCCAAAATTTTGTAGGAAAATTTGTCGTAATGGACGATCATGCGCGTATCCATCATGCGATTCTCGTTAATGATTTCCTTCGTGATCACGATATCGTTCGACTAGAGTGGTCGCCGGGATTCCCGGACATGAACCCTACCGAAAATGCCTGAGATACATTCAAATAAACCAATCACTCTGCGAAATGTACGCCGAACCTCCATTGAGGGGAGGAACAATTTGCACCAACATTACCTTGATGAACTAGTGGGCAAGATGTTAAAGGAGATGAAAATTGAGTGTGAAGTTAAAAACATATCTAGGCCATATAACTAAAACACCCGCTTAAACAACAATCCGTCCTTTCCCTGAATGCTTGCTTCCTCCACGAATATTAAAAAAAACGATGCGAGGCACTCGGAACTATGATAACAATGTTTCATAGCTCAGTATGAACGTCTTGTGCACGCGTCCTAACATGTAGGTACAATGCACAGGAGATTCAAATCTTTGTGGATGCAGTCGTGATACAATTTCGCGTGAGTTCAACATCCTAGTATTGAGACTTCGGTGAAACTCTGACAACATTTTAAAAAATATATATGAAACTGAATAAAGAAAGTATTAGGAATAAATATCACCTCGTTCAAATAAACGTGAATTTTTGAAGAAAAGTATAGCTTCAATTTAAAATATCTAATATCCAGTCTCTTTTTGTATCGAGATATACAATATACTATTAGTATAGCCATATGAGCGTTCAGCCAGGCCATAAAGGTGCGCTTGACTAAGAAGGGATATATCCACTTCAGGCGAGGTGCATGACCCTACGGTTCATTTAGCTTACACAAACGAGTCCACGTCAAAAGCCAGGAGACAAGGGCGAACGGGCATACAGCTAGATTCCGTTCCACTGAGTGTTATAGATAGCTTGAAGATTACTCGTAATCTAACTACCCGTACAACGTCACATAAAATTAGATCATGAAGAATTTAAAGAAAAGGAGAAACTTTTGGAGTAAGTCACTGAGAATCAAACAGTGGAATACTGAGTTCCTCAATCGTTATTTTCTTGCCCCCGGAATAAGTGGTTCATATAGGTATGTGCTGACTTTCTGAACCCAAATTGGCGGGTACGATCTCGGCTCAATCCTATGGTATTTAAAGGTGTTGATTCGATAGATTTCGGGGTAAGTGAAAGAACTACGGAGTCACAAAAGTCCATCACTTCGGTATCTCGAAAAGCAGTAAAAGTAGCTTGTCACTTAAACCCAATAATATTCTTCTTCTTCTGTCACCATCTCTTCACAGAAAGTTCACGACCGTGATGAAGTAATTCCTCCTTTTTGTATTTTCGGAATCCGAGTTGCGGTGTCGTAGATGTCGAACCATTGTTGGAAGTTCCACGTCCACTCTCCTCCACCTTTCCTTTCTGTCTTGACTTCTACGAGCAGTTATATTAGACTGTATTTGTCATTTCGGAAGATGTAACTGAAATAGCCTACTTTCCCGTGTTTCGCGAGGTTAAGTCTTCACATGATTTTCGGATACGGTGAAATATTTCCAACTTTTTCCTGTCTTGCAAGATTTCTTCATTTATACCAATTTCCTGAAGATCTTTGTTTATTTCTGTGTGCTGGTTGTGAAGTTTTAGAGATACTGCGAGATTTAATATTTTTTGTTAGCCTACTGTGTTATCCATCCTGATCAGGTGATCATAGAATATCAATCTTATTTTTCTAATGGTGTCTGTGATTTTTTCAGTTACTGATAGACTTCCTGTGATATCCTTTTTATCCAAATACCATTTTTGCATTTAGGTCCTGGGATTTTTCTGAGGATTTTCCTCTCTTGTTTTTCCATGTTTTAATATGTGATCTGGCACCAATTATCCTGATGCATAAAGGGCTTCTGGTTTGACAACTGTGTTGTAGTGTCGTAATATTGCGTTTTGTGATATAGATTTTTTGTTGTATCTGCTCGAGACAATTTTGTATGGTTTTTGTAATTTTGTAATTCTTTCTTTGTTTGCTTGCTGATTTAACCTGTTTGGTTGCATAATTTCGCCTATGTAAAATGAAATGAAATGGCGTATGGCTTTTAGTGTACGAGGACATGTTCGGCTCGCCAGGTGCAGGTCTTTTGATTTGGCTCCCGTAGGCGACCTGCGCGTCGTGATGAGGATGAAATGATGATGAAGACGAAATTAACCAATGATGGTTAAAATTCCCGACCCCACCGGGGATCGAACCCGGGACCCCTCTGACCAAAGGCCAGGACGCTAACCATTTAGCCATGGAGCCGGACTTCGCCTACTTGGGAGATTTCCCCACATCTAGTGATTGGAGGATGGTTGTTAAATCCTGATTTTGTACCTTCCATATACTTTGTGTTTGCATATGACATTTGCAGACCTGTTCTTGACGCTATTTCATGAAGTTTTTCTATGGACTGGAATGCTTTTTGTTTGTTGTTGGAGAGGATTGCCAAGTCATCTGCATCTGCAAAGGTGAATATTGTTTTTGAGATTTCTACCATTACTGATCCCTTTAGTTTCATTTTTCCATTCTCGAACCATGTTTTGTTAGTGGGACGTAAAGCAAATATTATTATTATTATTATTATTATTATTATTATTATTATTATTATGAACCACGTTTTCCAGAGCTATATTGAATAGTAGTGGTGACAATCCATCGCCTTATCTGACCCCTGTTGTAATTTCTAATGGTTCTGAAATTTCTCCTGAAAGTTTAATTTTCGCTGTTGTGCCTGTTAGAGTTTGCTTGATCAATTCCCTTGTTTTTCTGTCGACTTGAAATTCCTCTGTCGGTCTATTGAATCATAAGCTTTATTATTCTTCTTCTTATTATTATCATCTCCGTCAGGGTTTTTTACAGACCACGTGCCAATTTCAACTCTTCATCCTTTGTTGTTCCTTCTTCTTCCTCCAATGCTCCTTTAGCTTCTCACTATGTCTCTTTTCCCCCTCCTCGGATCATTTTGAGCCTGTTTTCTCTCCCCTTCAACCTTGGAATATTTCCATTAACACTTTCTTTCTAAAAATCTCTCTCTCCCTCTCTGTTGATTATTCTTCTCCTATATTGTTTCTTTCTAAATCTTTCTTTACTTCATGAATCCGGGTTGTTGTTGACTTCTTGTTCCAAAGATATTTCAAGACCTGTTTAGTTAACCTGTTCTTTCCATTCTGTAATAATGTCCAAAAAATATCAATCGCCTGTTCTGTATTGTTTCTGTTGTGTTTTATATGTTCCCTTATATTTCATCATTACTTCTTAATTTCCAGAACTCTGTAGTTGTTAGCGGACCGAGTATTTTCCGCATAATTTTTATTTCCAATACTTCTAATTTATTCAGCTTGTAATTCAATACTATACATCACTCGCGCATAGGCATTCTGGTTTGACTACTATGCTATATTTGAGCTTTTTAGATAAATAATTTTCATTGCAGATATTCCTAGTTATGCCGTATTATTATTACTATTATTATTTACCTGTCCATAGAATATATTTTATAGGGATAATGTTAAACAGGAATGCATTTGTAGTCCTATGAAATGCCTCTCTCAACAGCCAAATGGCCGCACGAATACTGCCGCTACACGCACGAATAAACGTGACTACACCATGCATACTGAAGTTGGGAGTGATGTGTATCGAAAGGCCACAAACAGCAAACAAAAACCAGAGAGCGTGGTGAAGATGCGTTGCCTCTCTCAATATATTACTCGTGAGGTAACCCGCCCCGCCTCAGACCGCTATGTGATTAACATCACTAACCAGACACACGGACAGCCGAAAGTGCTGCAGAGGACTGCTTTAGTATTATCAGAAAAAATGTATACGTACACCAACTTGAAAATATTAACTATTTTTACATTATCCTCCCAAGTTAAGAACTGTTCGAGGGATAAGACGAATTATCTTTCTAACTGGAGTGAATATCTATTAGCAAAGTCATCTCCGTACAGGACATGAAGGCCCTCGGCACGTGATGGGGTAGAGTGATTAGCTACATGCCCGGCCGCCTTTGCCCCCAGGAATTAACCTGGTACTCATTCTTGGTGTAGGCTGAGTGAACCTCAGGGCCATATGTACCTACGGAAGTGGAAATCTCGTTTCTTAAATTTTACGACTTCCTGACGGGGATTCGAACCCACGTCCTTCCAGGCAAACCGAGCACGCCTTTACCGCCTCGGCCAGGCAGCCCTTTGAATATCTATTAACTATGGAAAATAAACATCTATATAAATAACATGATAATTTAGTCCGCACTCTTCAAATTTTTAGTTCAAAATCTGTTTTTATCTCGGAGTAGGTATATAAAAGTCGAAAATCGGTTCAGATCAATTTTCGTCTATTTATTTATTTATTTATTTATTTGTTACATCGTGGGAAAAATGCCTTAACAGGACTGCTTGTAACCCGGTATTTAAGTTCAGGGATAGTCAGGGTGTGCTTTAGGCTATATACATCTTATGATCAGTGAACAGTCGCGTAGCAATTAAGGGGCCTGAAACGGAAAATGTCAAATTTGTCCACTAATATTAGTCGTATAGGAAAAGTGTGTATAATAAAAGTTGTGAAAAATAGTTCCGATGTGTCATGTTTCATGTGTTTTTACTGTGGGAGGAATAATAATGAAGATAAGATAGATTGTTGCATTTTTCACACAAGTCAAATGTTCTCCGCAAATGGCAGCTCTATGTAATACCTGCACACAACAAACGTTGTATAAAATGCAGTATCCAATATTTTGTGTCCCATACATTTCTATTTTATGAACTATGGTATGTATGCCTCCCCCTTAGTCATGTACCTTGATGTGAAGTCGGGGATATGGTGAGATGATATTTTATGCCATGTTTTTACGGCCGGATGCTCTTTCGGGCAAGAACCTCTGTTGAGGAGATAATGAAGATGAGATGATGTGAATGAAGTTGGGTAAGGGGGCGGAAGGAATCGGCTGTGGCCTATGAATAGGAACTATCCCGGCATTTTCCTTGAACCACAGAAAACCATTCTCAGGAGAGAAAAGACGGTGGAGTTCGAACTCACTCGTCTCCAGAATGCAGAGCTATAATAATTTCGTGTGGCTATTTCTAGCCGAGTGCAGCCCTTGTAAGGCAGACCCTCCGATGAGGGTGGGCGGCATCTGCCGTGTGTAGGTAACTGCGTGTTGTTGTGGTGGAGGATAGTGTTATGCGTGGTGTGTGAGTTGCAGGGATGTTGGGGACAGCACAAACACCCAGCCCCCGGGCCATTGGAATCAACCAACTAAGGTTAAAATCCCCGACCCGGCCGGGAATCTGAACCGAAGGCCAGTACGCTGACCATTCAGCCAACGAGTCGGACAATGCAGAGCTTGTATGACGGCATAGCCGTAGCGTTGTTAACACTCGGTTCTATGAGTTATGGCAGGGGAGTTACAAGGAAACTTTGATTATTATTATTGCTAAGTGCATCAACGGCGAACATCGCTGACATGAAAATATTCAATAAGCCGACATGATGGGTTGAGCGACTAGTTCTGAAATAAAGCAATGTACACCCGCAGACATCAGTGGTCTTTCAAATTGCTGTCTAAAAATCAGTATTTTCTACAATGTTATCTCTTACTACAGACTAGAGAAAAATGTAGCTTTCATTGTTTTATCAGTTCTGGTAGGTTAGAAACTGCTGAGGTATGGGTAGCACGGTACTGAATAACGGGATTCAAAGTACGCCCATTTACTGTCGATATTGTGAAATATATTCTAATGGGGTCATTGGGGATACAGAAACACTTTCTCAGTGAGGAAGGCAATGGCTAAGAACTTCACTTTACAGCCTGCCTAGTATGCCTCATTATAGGTTACTAAGATATATCTTTTTAACAATCCGCTTTACTTCGCACCGACACAGATCGGTCTTATGGCAACAATGGGATACGAAAGGGCTAGGAGCGGGAAGGAAGATACCGTGGTCTTAATTAAGGTACAACTTCAGCTTTTACCTGGTGTAAAAATGGGAAACCACGGAAAACTACCTTCAGAACTGCCGACAGTGCGGTTCTCTCTTCTGCTAGGGGCTTTACGTCGCACCGACACAGATAGGTCTTATGGCGACGAAACAGTGCGGTTCGAACCCACTATATCCCGAATGCAAGGTGATAGCTACGTGACCCAAACCGCAAGGCCACCTGCTTGGTGGTTACAAAGAAGAATACTTTTTTACAAGCACGTAACCTCCAGTGATGTTTATTGAGGATCCAACCAGCCTAGCAGAGCGCAAACTTGACAAACGACGAACTAACTTCAGCTCTGCAGTCAGAACTACTTTCCTGAAGGAAGGTTAACATAATTTTTACGGACCCCTTCACTGTGTAAGTCGTACTCAGACTCATGGACAATGGGATGCAAAATCTCTACATATTTAAAACTCAACGTTCATATAAGTATTAGTATCCGGTTACAACGCGAAAAACACTCGATGAGTTTCTATGTGGCTTTCACTGTTACCTACAGGATATTCACAGGAAGGTTTTGGTGAATAAGATATTGGAATATGGTGAAAGGAAGCAAAACAGCAACGATTTCTGAGAAACAACTCGAAGAAACTGACTCCAGGCGACAACTGAATCAGCTTACGCAGCCTAAACCTAAAGGGCATTCATGTGGCTCGGTTTAACGTTGCCTAAATAGTTAAAACTCGAAAACCGGTTGACACATTCTTGAGCGGGTTTCACTGTTGCCTAGAAAATCTTCAAAATATTATTTTCATGTACTAAATATTGAAATGTGATTCAAGGACACGGTTTCTGCGAAACAATTCGAAGAAATTGACGCCATGCGAACAGTTTCTCGGTTTAGGCTACTTAAACCGTTAAAGATATCCACAAACTACCATCGTTAGAATTGCAGAACATAAAACAGTTTTGCAAAAACTCCACAGGGCTACAACACTATGTTTAAAATATAGCTCACTATAAAAGCTTTTATATTTGCTAAAAGTAGAAATCCTGAGCTAGGAAAGAGCATTCCTGATACTCGACTGAACGCTGCCTAAGCCGTTAAAGACACCTCCAAACTGTGTACGTAAGAACTATACAATATAAAATGTTCTACGAACAACTCCGGGAGACAACATGCGTATAAAGAATAGCTATATATTTTCACACATTCACCCATGTGAATCAAATTAGTTTGCAAATTCTCTGTTTGAAAACAATGATAGGGACAGGATCATTATTTCCATGCACGTGGAGAGGAGGACGGAAGCTAACATTAATACGCCACAAATAATACCATATCATGTCCTATAGTCGGGCTGAGTGGCTCAGACGATTGAGGCGCTGGCCCTCTGGCATCAACTTGGCAGGTTCGATCCTGGCTCAGACCGGTGGTATTTTAAGTTGCTCAAATACGTCAGCCCGTGTCGGTAGATTTACTGGCACATAAGAGAACTCCTGCGGGACTAAATCGGCACCTCGGCGTCTCCGAAAACCGTAAAAGTAGTTAATGGGACAGGAGGCAAATAATAATATTACTGAAAACCTACAACCTGTTTTCCAGTCATTGACCGGGTCAGGGATGTAATGAATGAAGCAGATATAGGCTGTTAGTACGATGGGGTCGCCACTCCCAAAGTGATATATTAATGAATGATAGATGCTATGAAATGAGAATGGAGAGTGTTGCTGGAATGAAAGATGACAGGGAAAACCGGAGTACCCGGAGAAAAACCTGTCCCGCCTCCGCTTTGTCCAGCACAAATCTCACATGGAGGGACCGGGATTTGAACCACGGTATCCAGCGGTGAGAGGCCGACGCGCTGCCGTCTGAGCCACGGAGGCTCAATAATATTATTATTACAAAAATTTAAGCTCTTTAAGTATTTAGGCTTTTTCAATCGTGAAATTACCAGCGTTTCGCACCAGTGTAGCAGCAGGCTCACTGGCACGGTCCTGTATTTTCAGAAATATACTACAGTAATCATCAATGAATGATTAATTAATAAACACAAACAACTACGCATATCTGACGTTATTCAGTATCGTAAGTATTGTTCAACTCCTTGGCGAAATGGTCACCGTAGTCGCCTTCGGTTCAGAGGATTCCGGGTTCGATTCCCGGCCAGGTCGGAGATTTTAACCTTACCAATGGTTATTTCTTCTAGCTCTGGGTCAGGGTGTTTGTACAGGAGGTCACAGGATGTTTTAAAAGTGGAATAACTTTACACTTCAACTTTTATTTCAGTGACCACCTTTTCACACCATACTTACTGAAGAAAATTCAATGAGACAAGTATTTTTCCCAGCCCTTTTCCCTTGAATCCCTTCCGCATATAACCACAGTTTCATAATTTTTAAGACTGTGTATCCTGAAATCCATTGTGATATGAGAGTCTTCTTAGCACTTCTATCTTTCGGCATTTTAGCTTCACTTCTTGACCTAGCACGTACCACAATGATGTACTTTCCCTTCTCCTTATTCTTCTACAGACTTTTCCCACGTCTGCGGGGTTGAGGGAGCGAACTGTGCTACATGCGTGGATTTGGCCCTGTTTTACGTTCGGATGCCCTTCCTGATGCCAAGCCTATTTCGGAGGGATGCAATCACTATTGCGTGTTTCTGTGGTGGTTGGTGGTATAGTGCGTTGTCTGAATATGAAGAGGAAAGTGTTGGGATAAACACAAATACCCAGTCCCCGAGCCAGAAGAATTAATCAGACGCGATTTAAATCGCCGACCCGGCAGGGAATCGAACCGGAACCCTCTGAACGTAGGCCTCAACGCTGACCATTCAACCAATGAGTCGGATAATAATTATAATCATAATAATGTAAAAAGGCTTTTATGTAATTATGTAATTCATTTATTATGTAATTAATTTAGGGGATCACGATTTTTACTTAAGACACTGAGAAGACCGTGTTAGTAGACACGATAAGAACCACTTTTTAGGTCAACTGAAGGAACATTAAACGCATATAGTTTTTATAACATTCAGGTACTTCAAGACACTCTCCTACAAACCTCGACCTACCGAGCTCGATAGCTGCAGTCGCTTAAATGCGGCCAGTATCCAGTATTCGGGAGATAGTAGGTTCGAACCCCACTGTCGGTAGCCCTGAAAATGGTTTTTCGTAGTTTCCCATTTTCACACCAGGCAAATGCTGGGGCTGTACCTTAATTAAGGCCACGGCCGCTTCCTTCCCACTCCTAGCCCTTTCCTGTCCCATCGTCGCCATAAGACTTATCTGTGTCGGTGCGACGTAAAGCAAAAAAAAAAAAAAAAAACCCAAACCTCGAACTATCACATAAAGGCATCTCGAAAACAAGGAAAATGAAAATGAGATAGTAAATAACTGCAACACCTCGCGGACCAAGGCTCTCACACACCTTCACATATTAGGTGAAAATGAAAACCTACAACCTGTTTTCCAGTCATTCACCGGGCCAGGGATGTAATGAATGAATCACATACAGGCTATTAGTACGATGGGGTCGCCGCTCCCAAAGTGATTTATTAATGACTGACAGATACTATGAAATGAGAATGGAGAGTGTTGCTGGAATGAAAGATGACAGAGAAAACCGGAGTATCCGAAGAAAACCTGTCCCGCCTCCGCTTTGTCCAGCACAAACCTCACATGGAGTGACCGGGATTTGAACCACGGTATCCAGTGGTGAGAGGCCGACGCGCTGCCGTCTGAGCCACGGAGGTTCGCATATTAGGTATGAATAATTATTACAGTGCGTGGTGACTGCGAGGTTGGGAGGACCCCGTCACGATGGGCAACTAATACGACTTACCTGAACGCCGGGAAGTCTGCATCAAGGCGGCAAGGCTTGGCCTTCACCTTGTTAATAACAATAACGCAACCGCACCTACGGGCTTCGTGTTTTGCCGGCAGCTTGCGGTTAATTTATAAACGTAATGAGCCGACTCACGCAAAGATGCAATCTAAGTGTTCTCTCTCGCTTCGAAATGTGGTTCGTCTTCAAGTGATAGAAGTGAGGTAGAGAACGCGACTGCTGCTCGTATGAGGTTCTCTGTTCAAGGGAATCTATCAAATTCGAAACTTGATAAACTTTTCTACTGTTAAAAAGTTCCCTTGCGTGATCCAGTGGAATTTACTGATTAACTGATTACGATATATTTTGTAATTAGCGGCTTTTTTTAACTGCTTCTTCAGAAAGGATGCTCAAGAATAACTGTAGAACTCCATCGTAAAAGGACATTCGTGGTGGCTAGCGATATCAGTTACAGGATGTGCCAAAGCCATTCACATTTAATATCGAGATAGTTGTTAAACATCTTACGAGGACAATTTCATAAATATTGTTTCTTCTACGATACGAACTTAATTCCAATGGCTGTTTCTCTGTTTCTTATATTTCTTGGCCATTTTTCGTCAAGAAAATACTATTTTAAGTGAATATTACACAGCCAATATGTTGAGAAACAACATTATAAAACAACAATAACAAACAAACAATTTTCTTCTTATACGTCGCTTTACACCGCACCAAAAGAGCTAGGTCTTATGGTGACGATGGGATAGGAAAGGGCTAGGAATGGGAAGGATGCGACCGTGGTCTTAAGGTATAGTTCCAGCATTTGCCTCGTGCGAAAAAGGGAAACCACTGAAAACCTTTTTTAGAGCTGCCGACGGTTGGGTTCAAACACACTATCTGCGGAATGCAAACACACAGCAGTGCGCCCCTTACTACACGGCCAACTCGCTCGGTAAACAAAAAGTTACTACAACATAACAATAATATTTCTAAAGCTTTTTCAAAACAATGTTTTTAAGTCAGTACTATCCTAAAGATCTGTTTCCTTTTATCTATACTACTACTACTACTACTAATAATAATAATAATAATAAGAAGAAGAAGAAGAAGAAGAAGAAGATGAAGAAGAAGAATCGTGTCACTACTATAGGTCATAAGAGACGCAAAAACGCGAAAATTACGCTGTATAAAAGGATTAAAAAACTTATTGCAATGTATGTATGTATGTATGTATGTATGTATGTATGTATGTATGTATGAATGTGAACTAACCAGCTTCTGTAGTCTAATCCCAATGATGATTCGATCTCGCAACCATGCCATATGAAGCAAATGTTAAAGCAACGGCGTTATCAAAACGACCTATTTATGTTGAATTTAAATTAAATACACCAATGAATGGAAGAGTTTTGTACAATGAGACATGTGTTTGTAGCGGGCTTGAAGGCCATAGTGACACCTGAGAGGTACAGTACCAGGCCCTGACCGCATTCAATTAACTAGTGGTTGTTACGAGTGACCTTCACAAGGTTTACGAACAAGTCACATGGGCTGCTCTGCGGATCTTATAACCAGAGGAAAAAAATAAGAAAAAAACTGCTCCACTCACGACGTTGACTGTTGTTCATACTATGAATACAACACGCATCAGGTCCAGTTTGCAAATATTGCCTGGAAACACGTGTTGTCAAAGCCAGATTAACGTGGTTTGGCCATGAGAGAAGTATGGACCGCCAGCGAACAGCCAGTGTAGTTCGAGAGAGAACTTGCGGTCAAGAGATCAAAAGGGTATACCAAGAAAGAAATGTTTTGGGGATTGGGAGATGCTCCTCTTCTATTAGTCAAGGAATAAAGGCGAACAGAAAGAAATAAATGGTTGAGGATTGGGATGCTCCTCTACTACTAGTCAAGCAATCAAGGGAAGAACAAGAAAGAAATGAGTTGAGGATTGGGAGAGATTCCTTTTGTACTAGTTAAGGAATCGAGGGGAAGGCCAAGAAAGAAATGGGTTGAGACTCCACTTTTAGTCATCCTCTCCCTCTCTTGGTTATCAAGAAAAAAGACCTCTGTTTCCTTGGAAAGTCCTCCACTGATGCTAACCAACTCCGCTCCGTTCATCGACTTTCACTTATCTTCCGTCCCACCCGTCGAGGCTCGAGAATAATTCTTGTTATCGCTCAACTACATTCCTTTGAAGGTTTTGCTATCGTTATGCTCACCTCTGGAAGAGTGTACGCAGAATTTTAAAAACTGTGTGAGGTTGGAGGACAAAAAGTTCATGTAAATTCCTCGAAACGTATGTCACCAGTTGTAAGTAAACTCCCAGTTTTTGTCAAACAGCAAAGGAACGTTGTTAACATTGTGCGTGGAACAAATATTATATCGCCCCCTTTCTCGCCACTAACTTCAACTGGCTTTGAATTACAGCAGTCGGTGATGTTTGTGGACCTCTGGGCGCATCAGTAGTGACTTGAAGGAGATCACCAACAATATGTGGATCATTTCATGCTAAACGTAACAGCGAATTCAGAGTTATCCTAATATTTACATAGTTGTAGATATCTTTAAAAAATGAAAATTTACATTGTACTGAAATGAGAACTTTCCTCAGACCAGACATTCGTAGACAATCGTCTAATCTGCAAAATAAATATGATGTGATAAGAACGGAGATGGAAAAATATAAGAGGAATTGAATACGTCTCAGTAGAACTGCGCAAGGTAACAAATTTTTGGACGACAAGTTATTGATAAGAAATTGCCTCTGACGAATAACGTAAAAAGGATTTACTTTGAAAATTAAATTAAAGGGACAAATGACAATTTTTTATAGTCTTGATGAACAGATTGATGATAAAGTTTTAAGTACTCTGAGAAATAGACAAAACACAGTTTATGAAACATGCTTAGCCCTTCAAATATTTCATATGCGCCTTGTTACACTTATTAGTCACAGATCCGCAAATACTATTATTTACGCTTTTCCTTGCCAAAATGGAATCATGGTCTTCAAATCGTTATTTTTCGAGTGATAAAGAACACATAAAGGAACTAATCTCTAAGGTTGTTGACTGCATGTCTCTTTACGTGTTTCCAGTTCTTCAGAACTTTTACTTTACGGCCAAACTCTCGCATTGTAGGGCCTATCGGTTTTTCATATGGACACGTGCTAATATTCTAATTAGTCATAGCTGACATTGACAGCTTAGGAAATATTCTATGTTTCATGGATATCACGGGATATGTGAGTATTTTAATTTTATATGAGCAAAATTAGAATCACAAGGAAGAAAACGACGCCTACAAACAAGAAACCGTCATTATATACTTTCAAATATCCCACATGCTACCAAGAAATGGAATACTAATCAAAGAAATGTATGGCACATTGCACCTTTCATATGTGATAGCTTGGGGATTTAGCACTACTACTGTACTCTGGTGGACATAAGAACCCTTTACTCTGTTCTCTGAACCTAGCCCTGAAGAGTTGTAATACTCCCTCACCCTTCGCACCTTTGTAGCAAAAAAAAAATCACGTTTAAAAATATTGGCACTAAGTACCTTTCTAGTGATAAGCATCCATTTTCGCTAATTTATTTTTGAACACGGAAATGTATCACACATTTGCATGTAGCCCCTCGATGGTATAAGAAAACGGCGATAGTACTCATTTTGATATCAGGGTGAGTCAGCCTAAAAGGTAAGGTAAGGGTATATTCTGCCCGAAGGCAGGTCCGAACCTCCGCGGAGGTTTTGCCTGAGTCGGAGTTTACGTACGGTACGTACAGTTCCTTTCCGCTGCTCCATTCCCCCCGCCCCCCCCCCCCCCCCAACAGCGCGTGGCAACCCATCCAAATCTTGACCACGCCCAATGTTGCTTAACTCCGGAGATCTCACGGAATCCGGTGTTTCAACACGGCTACGGCCGTTGACTCAGCCTAACAAGACAGAGACAAATATACGCCAGCATGGAGAAGTGAAATCATTTAATTTAATTTCCGGGTTGAACCGTGTTGTACTTGTCTGCACATCACGTACAGTTTGCCGACGTTTCGAATACATTGCAGTAATCTTTGTCTTTGGAGACTGATTACCTCGGATCGAGTAGGGGTATTTCAGTCGCTTTGATAAAGAATACTGCAATGTATTCGAAACGTCGGTAAACTGTACGTGATGTGCAGACAACTACCACACGGTTCAACCCGGAAATTAAATAATTCTTCACACCGTGGAAGCTTCACTTCTGAGAAGTGAAATCGTTTGTTCCCCGACCGGTAGTGGTGGTGGTAGTAGTGATTATTGTTACAAGAGTAAGTGGGCGACTAAAAGTATTCAGAATGAAGAGGTCCAACTCTTCAAAAACGAAGGATCGGAAAAGTAAAGGGAGGGGCTACGGAGCGCCTGAAAATGAAAGCCTCCCTAGGCATCGTGAACCAAATACCTTCGGAGTCGGAAAAGAACAAGAGTTGACCAAGCGAGATCAGATAGGGAGGAGACTGGCACAAGTAAGTGGAAGCAATGCCAGAATAAGCTTGGGGCCCTATGGTCGCCAACCCACGTTCCAAGTTGCGAACCCCTAACAGCCCCTTTTAGTCGCCTCTTATGACAAACAGGGGTACCGTGCATGTATTCTACCATCCTCACGAGTAGGTACAGGTTTCGATTGCTATTCTAGGGTAAACAAGTAAGACATGAAGTACACCTTCGAAGATGCCGACCAAGGAATGTCGGACACTGAAGCTTGTACGAATATATAAATTCAAATTTATAGGATAAGAAGACAAAGAAAGTGGTCAGAAAAGAATCACTCAGAACCACTGTGGACGCGGTCGTATAAGGCACAGCGTGTCCAAGACAGCGAAAGCAATCCGCGAAGCTGACCGCAATAAAAGTGGGACAAGATGTAACACATCCTGTGAGAGAAAACATTGAAATCGATATTGTTCTCACTCTCACGAACTTGTTGTAAATTATGATACATCAGAAAGAAGGTGCTTTGGATATTATGTAAATGGTACTGAAAAAGCTCACCACTGGAGCAGATCTCTGCGATCTGTAGTATTTCTGCAGGTCCTAGGTTCAAAACACAATGAAAGAAGAGACTACTTTTCTTTTTAAAATTTTTCTGATTCACAATGAAGTTGATTCATATATTATGGGGTAGGGGAACATCTTTCTTCATGAGATTCCTATTCTTTGTGGTACCTACTGTACTGTATGTATGGTAGTGTGTTTCCTTATTCTTCTTCTGGAGCGTTTACCGAAAGCTGGAGGGGGCACAGTGAGATCTATGTCGTAAATGCAGACTTTATCCACGTTTACGGTCGACGTCAACCATTTTATGGACCGAGTAAGTGGCTGTGCGGTTTGAGTCACGTAGCTATCAGCTTGCATTTGGGAGATAGTGGGTTCGAACCTGACTGTCACTAGCCCTAAAATGATTTTCAGTGGTTACTGACTTTCATCCCAGGTAAATACTGGGGCTCTACCTTAATTAAGGCCACGGTCGCTCCTTTTCCACTCCTAGTCATTTCCTATCCCATCGTCGTCATAAGAACTTATTGCTTCGGTACGACGTAATGGAAATTGAAACAAAAATACAAATCTTTATAGAGGCACGTATTCAAGTAGTACGTATTTACGTGGTGATTGCCAGTGTCGTGTGTTGCGTGTACATGAAGAGGTAGGTACTAACACGCAAAAACATGTAGTTCCCGAGCTAGATGAATTAACCGGCTCTGGCCGGAAATCGAACCTGAGACTCACTGAACCGAAGGTCGTTACTCTCACCATTCAGACAAGGAGCTGGACGTATGATAGCTTGTGTAACTGTAATTAATTGTAATATTCTGGATGAGAATAGTCGAAGTCTCTAGGACTTAATGTACGGTGTAATCTACCATTTTCCTGGCTTAAGTGCATGAAAATTAGAAGTAAAATTACAATAAAGAAGCCGGGATGAGTGGCTCAGACGGTTGAGGCGTTGGCCTTCTGACCCCAACTTGGCAGGTTCGATCCTGGCTCAGTCCGGTGGTATTTGAAGGTGCTCAAATACGTCAGCCTCGTGTCGGTAGATTTACTGGCAAGGAAAGGAACTCCTGCGGGGCTAAATTCCGGCACATCGACGTCTCCGAAAACCGTTAGAAAAAGTAATTAGTGGGACGTAAAGACAAATAAAATTAAGTATTAATAATAATAATAATAATCGTATGGCCTCAGCTACCGTGTGCAGACATTTCGATTTGACGCCATCTGGCTGTCTGCTCGTCAATTTCGACGTTCCGTTTTACTCTAGGTCCGCTAGGTGGCAGACAGAGTAAACCGGATCTCTCTTGAGCGTCTATGGCTGAGATTTAATTAATTTTGTCGGGTAAATATCACATGTATCACCAGAGATCTTTTACATGCCGACATCGTACGACATGGAGTGTCGAATGGACTTTTTTCCGCCCTTCAAAAATCCGACTACCTCTGCCGGGTTTGAACCCGCTATCTTGGGATTCTGAGGCCGACACTCTACTACGGATCCAGTATTGACAACAAAGAATGAAATGCAAGCAAATTTGGCGTTTTACTTAACTAACAGTCGTAACCCATGAAACCTACAGTTCAAATGAACCTAAAATTATGCTCTAGGTGGGCATAAAGGAGGGATGGTATTCGATCTTATCTCCGAATGGTGCAACTTTCCAGTACTACCGTGGAACGGACTCAACTTCAAAAACTATAGGAAGATAAACTGCTGTCTCCCTTGAAAATAAATGTGCATTCACCTATTTTAATAATATAATTATTCTATGGCTTCCTCATCTACCATGTACAGGCCAATTGATTTGATGCAATCTAGGCAGCCGGCGTGTCAGTTTCGACGTTTACCAGGCGAGTTGGCCGTGCGGTTATTAGGGGCGCGCAGCTGTGAGCTCGCATCCGGGAGATAGTGGGTTCGAACCCCACTGTAGGCAGCCCTGAAGAGGGTTTTTCGTAGTTTCCCATTTTAACACCAGGCATATGCTGCGGCTGTACCTTAATTAAGGCCACGGTAGCTTCCTTCCCATTCCTAGGCCTTTCCTGTCCCATCGTTGCCATAAGACCTATCTGTGTCGGTGCGACGTAAAGCAAATAAAAAAATCGACGTTTTGTTTTACTCTACCAAATGGAAGAGAAACGGATCTCTGTTGGGCGATCTGTGGGTGTTTTAAAATGAATTTTGTCCGGTGAACATCAGACGTGTTAGAAGGCATCTCTTATATGCCGACATCGTACGACATGGAATGGATTCGTTTTCGTCCCTTCAGAAACCCGACTCACCCTCTAATCCACAGGAAGTGCTAGTGGAATTCGGTTGAGTCGGCTCCTGGTTTGATTCCCGGCCGGGTTGGGGATTGTATGTTCACATTCTTCTGGCTCGAGAACTGGGCGTTTATGTGAATCTGAATACACATCTCTTCATCAACACAAAACACACAACAGTACCAACCACCACAGAAACCCACAACAGTAAATAGTCTCTGTATACAGAGTTGATGTCACGAAGGGCAACCGGCACTACAACTCGCCCAAACCAATCCCAATCATTTTTGGAAAAGTCCAGGAAGAAGAATGAGAGTAAGCAGAGGAAGAAGCAGCAAGTTATTGATCGATAACTCTTAGCCAGACTGCACCTAACTTCCATTGACTTCACGTATATTGCTGTTACAATTCTTCGAAATTACGGCTCTTTGTCGTACTCTCCCCTGTGGGTGTGGACGGTAGAATAACACCCACGGTATCCCCTACCTGTCGTAAGAGGCTACTAAGAGGGGCTCCACCAGGTTATGAACTTTAGAGCGTGGGTTGGCGCCATGGGGCCCTTAGCTGAGTCCTGGCATTACTTTCACTTATTGCGCCAGGCTCCTCACTTTCATATATCCTATCCGAACTCCCATCGTCTACTCTTGTTTGTGTCTGACCCCGGTGGTATTAGAGCATTCGAGACCTATGGAGTCTTTCAATTTCACGCCCTTTGTGGCCCTTGTCTCTGGCCGATACCTTTATTTTTGGAGCGTTTGCCTAGTTGTACTTCCTCTTAATCACCACCACCACCACCGCCACTTTGCCGTACTGTCAATTATTCTTATTTTCCTTATTCTAAATACCAAGGGACTTTTACTTAACAACAGGATCGGTTCGAGGAGGAGGGGGCGGGAAGAACAGTGCCAACACCCAGGGTACCAGATTTTAGGGGTATAAAATCTTAAAGCATGAACAATAAATATATCGTTTCCAATAGAAGATTTAAACTTGACAATGGACTTTTTTTATCCATGCAGTCGTGAAAAGGAATTATAAGGAGCTTCCGGGTGACACACGAATCTCGTAACGCTGCCCACTTTTCCACTATGAGTAAATGCTGTTGACTTCTCCCAGTAGTGCGTGACATTTGGGCTACTACTCTCTCTTTATGCTGCAGTTTCTGCATATGACTGTATATTGACAGGAATTAGTTCAAATCATCGTCGTCGTACTCATCGCCTGTTCTCACTGCTGCAGAAAACTCTGGTTCGTTCGTAAGCGCTTGAGTGAAAAGGAAAAAGAAAATATACGTTGTGATTAAACTGTGTGAGAGTAAGTAAGTAGTTTTTTTCTAGTTGCTTTACGTCGCGCCGATACAGATAGGTCTTATGGCGTCGATGGGACAGGAAGGGCCTAGGAATGGGAAGGAAGCGGCCGTGGCTTTAATTAAGGTAGAGCCCCAGCATATGCCTGGTGTGAAATGGGGAAACCACGGAAAACCATCTTCAGGGCTGCCGACAGTGGGGTTCGAACCTACTATCTCCCGGATGCGAGCTCACAGCTGCGCGCTCCTAACCGCACGGCCAACTCGCCCGGTAAATAAATAGTCACGTGGTAGTCATGGAGGCTTGACATTGCGGACAAAAGAAAGTATTATGTGCGTAAGTTAAGGGATGGCAAAACCCAAACCCTGAATAACACTCATCATAATGAATCTTTCCAATTAAGTTGATACTGCATCACTGGTATGTGTTCAATGTAAAATATGTTGTCTCACTAATGCGCTTCGGACAGGAAAACTTTAATTTGAAAATTCAAACTAGTTAACATATTTCTAGTATGTAAATCATAAAAGGTACTTACGTGATTATTAAGAAGCTGTATGAACAACAAACCTGTTCTTTTAAGACATGCTAATAAATCAATAAAATCCCGTGTCCCATACAGCTTGAACATCTCCACCAGTGTCGCTCACCTCCTAGACGGTTGACGTTCCTGCGATAGAGAATACACGAACGGTGACGATATAACAATCACCATCACTAATCTACGCACCGCGGACGCATATAATGTTTCAACATAAAAGAAGTGCGGCCCCGCGGTGTAGGGCGCAACGCGTCCGCCTGTCACCCGGCCGCCCCGGGTTCGATTCCCGGCCGGGTCAAGGGTTTTTAATTGTAAGAGATTAATATCCTTGGCCTGGGGACTGAGTGTTTGTGTCGTCGTTAACGTTCCTTTCCTCACATTCAAAACTTTACATTTCCGAAATATCCAAATACACGCAGGTTCATTACATATAGTGCAAGTAGGGGCAAGAGATCTTTGTAGGTCGACGCCCCGAACAAATGTCATTTAAAAAAACCCCAAGAACTCTGGAAATATGCATGCACTCATGCCCTAAAAATTACCAAAATATGACATAAAAATTGAAAATATGACTGAAAAGAAATAAAATGTTGTCCAAAATTTTTAACATTCTTTTGTACTTCATGTTTTGTCAACTTACTACTCGCAAAATCCGTTTACCTCCAAACTTCATTTAACAAGAAATTATTTCTAAGGAAAGAAAATTTAAAATAACCGAATACAAACAAAATCACTTGGCATTATCGGACAAAAATACGTAAATATATTTGGGTAATTACTGGAACAATTATAATAGACCAAATATAATCTTCTGTGCAAACTTTTGTCTCAAATTTGACTGAATGATAAAGTATCATCATACTGTTCGCAAAAGATAGACTTTAAGTTTGAAGTAGAATACCAGGATAATAAGACGGCATGTAGTAGAAATTCAAATCCTAATTATTATTATCAGAGCCACACCATCTCCGTGGTTGGACTCGGACCAATACAAGTTCAATAACCATTCACCGTGTTCCTGCGCCACACCTGTCGATTTTCAAAGATGTTTACGGCTGTATTTCGTCACAAAACATAGGAACAAAGCAGTAATCTATACAATAAACATTCCATAATAATTGGAGATAGAACAGTGTGTTTTATTTCATTCTGTAGTTGCACACGTCTGAGGTGCGTGTAAGCAGTCGGCTAATAAAACAAGACAAGTTCTCAGCATTTATGGGAGTGGGAATGTTTCAAACGAAGAAGCAGGAGGTTGCCGCCTTGTTAGACAGGGAAGAGCCGCAATCAATTTCTAAAGATATACGGCGATATTGTAGCTAATGGATGCTTATTCCAGGTGGAAAAAGACTGTTTGGTTTATGTTAATGAAGACTCTCGTTTTCCTTACGGAGTTTAACCTTGGTCAGACCGGACCAACTTCAAGAACGCAGCAAGCAACTTGCCCAGATGAACGCAGCTCCAAACGAAAGACTTCGAAAAATTTGTTTACAATAAAATAAAACAAAATAATAATAATGAAGAAGAAGAAAATAAGAAAGAGAAGATGAAGATGTTACAGATTAATACTACAGTATATTCAAAATGTAACTCAATGTTGTCAGAATAACATAATTTCCATAAGAAGGACGCAGAGGGTACTGCTTATGATATTGATTGATTGATTGATTGATTAATGATTTTCAACGCTTTCGTGCTTTGTGATTACTCATTATACTAGCGATAATACGACCCGGCTGTTTTGGATAATAATAATAATAATCATAATAATAATCATAATAATAATAATAATAATAATAATAATAATAATAATAATAATAATAATAATACTGGTTTATGGCCCACTAAATACTTTTGCGATTTTGAGAGACACCGAAGCACCGGAGATTTACATCGCAGGAGTTCGTTTACGTACCAGTAAATCTACCAACACGAAGCCGGTACATTTGAGTACCTTCAAGTACCACCGGTGCCACTCATTCTGCCTTTAGGAGTATATTTCTTTACAACTTGCTTTACGTCGCACCGACACAAATAGGTCTTATGGCGACGATGGGATAGGAAAGGCCTAGGAGTGGGAAGGAATCGGCCGTGGCCTTAATTAACATACAGCCCCAGCATTTGCCTGGAGTGAAAATGGGAAAGCATGGAAAACAATCTCGTGGATTCAAGCTCACAGGTGCGTGCCCCTAACTGCACAGCCCACTCACCTGGTTTTAGAAGAAGAATCCACCCTGCTATGGTTATAAGAACGCTTTCCAAGCCTAATCCATGCTATTGTGGTTTGGAAGGGAGCAATCATTTATGACGTGGTGTAGGGGTGGCGTGCCTTCCCCTTACTTGGAAGCCTTGGGTTTCGATTACCTGCTCGTCCATGGACTTTTCTCTTGAACTAAGGGCTGGAAGAGGGCTCGTTCAGCCTCATGAAATCAACCGAGGAGGTATCTGATATGAGAGGCAGCCGAACTAGTTATGAACCCCAAGAAATAGGTCTGACGTTCTCGTCGGACGGACCACATAGCACTCCGATATCTGCAAGTCATCTGGCTGGACAACAGCCTTCTTGGTAGGCCAAGGCCCTTAAAGGGTTGTATGTGCCATTCATTTAAAAATAAATATGACAGTAGGACTGAGTTAGTGGTTGTTGAACGCACAGTGACTGCCCACTTCCATGTGGATGGGCTCGAACGACCTCAGTAGTACTTTCCAACTGGATACAGCCCGCCGCCAAACTACAACTATAAAACCCTTGCAAGATATTTCGATTGCGCGTCAGTTTCCTGTTGACATGTTGTCCAACTAAAATCTCCAGTTACCCAGCAAGCGACTGCGCGGTTTGGGTCACGAAGCTATCAGCTTGCATTCGGGAGGTAGTGAGTCTGAACCCCAATGTCGGCAGACCTGAAGATCATTTTCTGAGGTTTCCCATGTTCACACCTTGCAAATGTGCAATTAAGAACACGGTCGCCTCCTTCTCACTCCTAGCCCTTTTCTATCCCATCGTCACTATAAGAGCTATCTGTGTCGTGCGACGTACAAAAGAAAAAAGGAATCTCAAGTTCAGTGTTTTGATGAAATTTTCCAGTTCTGTCAGCATGCAAAACTTTCTATTTACATTATAATGTTATTGTTTTTACGTCCCATTAACTAATTTTACGGTTTCCGGAGACGCCGGGGTGCCGGAATTTAGTCCCGCAGTTCTTTTACGTACCAGTAAATCAAGTGACACGATGCTGACGTATTTTAGCACCTTCAAATACCACCGGACTGAGCCAGGATCGAACCTACCAAGTTGGAGTCAGAAGGCCAATGCCTCAACCGTCTGAGGCACTCAGCCCGGCTCTATTTACATTTGGCAATAATCTAACGCAGTTACAGTAATATCCCTTTAACTACTATTGTTAAAATACGCCAGAATGACACAATTTCACCCTCCTAAAAAGGGTATTTATGGTATGGCTTGGGGAGTGTCCGAGGACATGTTCGGATCACCTGGTGCAGGTCTTTTGATTTGACTCCCGTAGGCGACCTGCGCGTCGTGGTGAGTATGAAATGATGATAAAGACGACACATACACCCAGCTCCCGTGCCAGTGAAATTAACCAATTATGATCAAAAGTCCCGACCCTGCCGGGAATCGAACCCGAGACCCCTGTGACCAAAGGCCAGCACGCTAACCATTCACTCATGGAGCCGGAAGATGATGGTGGTGAAAATGAGGTACGGAGACGATGAAACCAGGCGTCCGCACATCGCCTACTCATATCGAATAAGACCAAAGGGTCTTCTCAAGGCTTATCGTCTCCATCCAACGGACGAAACATCAGCAACGGAGTCATATGCGCTCACACCAAATGATCACTGAGCAGAGGTGTGGAATTGCATCCAGGCTTTTAGCACGCAATTAGTAATTGTATGCCACCATCTCTCTTTCCCTACCAGCCAACATACTGATGATGATTTTTTTTGCAACCAACGGGACTCGAAACGGCTAACCACGGTGTCAGACCACAGAGAGTGACGCCTTAACGATTTTGGCCGCCAGGCGGGCATAAGAAGGGTAACTTCAACCGGTTTCTAAATCTCGTAATACGGGTCAGTCACATTTGAAAACACTAAAATGCCAGTAGAACACACTGATATTCGGTCGTGCAACTTTGATAATAAAAGGTGAGTTCCTAACCAACAGTGCTGAACTATATGATTGATTGCTATTCCTAACCCCATTACTTTATTTTGCCCAACACTTGAATTAACAATGCATCACATTCCTTTGCGTCAAGCAAACTGGCTTTGATGTGTGTGTCGTGAAAGTGCTAGTTCGCATTCAGGAGAAGGTGGGTCCGTGATTATCCTACTTCACGCCGAGAAAATGCCGGGAATGTGCCTTAATTACAGCCCCAGCTGATGTAGCTTGATTTATTTGTAAAAGTCCAGAATTGAAGACGTTAGATGTAATGCAGCATATGTCCAAAGTGCAAGATTTTCACAAAGTCAAGTATTTTAAAGTTATTCCTTTTTGATTTACATAGAGCTCTCACTTATGTGTAGTGTGGGAAAGTGGTATGAAAGTATTAGTTTACGCAATACAATGATTTCTATTTCTTAAAATTAAAAGAACTTGGAGATGTACTGTTTTTACATTTGGAAACTGTAAACTTAGGCTATTTAATAAAATACAGTACATGATTGAACACGTTGTAAAATATGCATGTGCATTTTCAGTCATGTTTATGTCCCACAGTTCATTATCATTTTCATGAATGTCACTGGGAAGATTTGCACATTTACTCATCAGCTCCTCATAGCTACTTTTAAACGTAACAGGTATGCTGTCATTGATTTTTTAATGCTCCTTGCTTTCGGAACTTTTAGTGATATTTCTTTGTCGAAAGCATTAAGCGGATCGTTCTTAGAAAGTTCACTCCTTTTGAAGTTGAGCACTTTTGTTACGATATTGCTGGATGTTGTTGACTCAGTCACAATTATTATTATTATTATTATTATTATTATTATTATTATTATTATTATTATTATTATTATTATTATTATTATTTGTGTGATGTTAGGTCCATTTTTATTCGTGCCTTTGTCGCTAACACTGACTAGTTTAGGGTCCTTAATTTTGCTGAGGTATGTCTTACAATCCTCAATATTATGCTCTGATTTACATCAATATACGCAGTGTTGTCTGGAACATCTGGTTTAAATATATTAGTCCTCTGTTCACTTGTGCTGTTATGCAGCATTTTGTGTGCATTTAATCTCAAAAATAAGAAAATTCTAGAATCAAGACATCTGCTGAAAGGCACTGTCTTCTGATATCGAACTACAGTACATAATGTTGACTTCAAAGAAATAAAGATGTAGCTTAGTTCGCTGACGGTTTAGATCGGTTGCGTATAACTGGTTAGGTGCCCGCCTACAATGTTCAAGGCTGCGGAATAGAATTACGGGACGATCGGTAGTTATTGAGAATAGTCACAAGGGAAAGATTCCTATTAGTAGACTTACTAATATGTCAAAGAAACTTTTGATCATCAGGCATCTATCAAAAACCGGCAGCAGTTAAAATGATCTAAAACATGTTCTTCTTATCATCATCATCATCATCATCATCAGTGGTGGAGTGTCCAACTTATGATTCGAAGTTCGAAGGTTCGATCCCAACTGAGGTAGCCGATCTTTGAAGGACGGTCAAACACGGTACCATGGCACTACATGCCACTGTTGATGGTACTCTGGGGCGTGCTCAGTGTCACGTGAGTTAATTAAACTGAATTAAATCAGCTATTGGAACCGTCCAGTAGTATGTCGTTTTCGTTGCTAGACAGCAGCACAATCGGACTGGCCGTATTGGTATGCAGGCCGCCTAGATGGTCCCACTTTAGAAGGTCTGCAACACGGTAGCCGAAGTATTATTATTATTATTATTATTATTATTATTATTATTATTATTATTATTATTATTATTATTATTATTATTGTACCGAGCAGTACACCTCCACGCCGCTAATTCAAACATTGCGCCAGTTGAAAGTCCTCTACTGGAGAAAGCCTGAACTTTAACAACCATATTAATTCTAAGGTTTCTCAGAAGATGTCTCTACGGTAAATTTTGAAGTGTTCTGAACTATGCCTGTTTCGATTTGTATTTGTTTGCTCTGTAGTACGAAGTGTGAACATTCTCTTCTAGATGGCACTACGTAAGAACTACAATTCTGCACCCTAGTGCGAAGTGAAGGAACTCTTTTTTGAAGAAATTTGGTATTCATAAGTTTGTTCCTTGTTAAATTTCTTTCAGTCATTGTTTGGGTTGGCAGTATAACCCTTCTCTTTCCGCCAGTTTGAATTTGACCAATGAGTAATTTCTGTAATTAATTTTCCACCAATCCTAGATGTCTTCTTCAGTTTTGATTTGTAATCTTTAGCCGACCAATAAAATTTTGTGGGCGGGTTGTAATCATTCATGAAACGTCTCGAATTTTCCGCGAGGGTATATAAACTGCTGATTTTCGGGTCTCGGGGCCACTTGAGTAACATCTCTTCTAGTGTGATTATGTAGCAGGGGGCGGGAAGCGCCTCTTTCTTCGGGCAGCAGTTCATCCATAAGGTAATGGCCGTTTAATAACATTTCTCGCTAGCTCAGCAGTTTAACCCTCGGGGCAGGTACGAAAACTTTTCTCATGTAACCTATCGTTAAAATGTAATAGATCTTGGTAAAACTTCAACTCTTTAACGATAAATTGGGATAGAGAGTGCTAAACCCTCTCGAGCTCCCACTCCTATTGTTTTGAGGTGACTTTGTTTTCTCAACCGTTTCTTCTTTTTTTTAAATGTAATAAAGTCTTCTTATACAAGTCACCTCTTTAGTATGGGATTAGCCCTTGTGTATGCGGCCAAGTGCCAAATAGGTTTTAGAAGTGTATTAGGAGTGCTAGTTACGCCTCCAGTCAAGTTAGAATTTTGGGCCATGTAATTAACCTGTTTTTTGTTTACTGAATAGGCCTCAGTAGGTTGGGTATCATTACCCCTGTTCTTGTATGCCCGGAGGGCAGCTTGAAGGTGGAGTTTGGTTTGGCCTTTGAATAGGCTTGAACTTTGAGAGCGGGTTGCTCTTTCTTAAAAATGTATATTCTGTGTGCCTCGAGCAGGCTTAACTGGGTAATTGGGAGCAAGTGCTCCTTGGCAGGATTGGGGTTTTCTGCCCCTTTGTTGAACCTTGTACATTGGTAAAGTTGGGCTCATTGCTCAAGGATTGCGTGTCTGGGCTCGAAGCCCAAATCCATTAACCAATTGCAATTGTACATTCTTAATTTGTTGATATGCTACTGAGTACCTGTTATACTTGGTATTTCTTGATCTTGAAAAGAAAATATAACCTTTGTTAAATTTTAAATTAACTTTAATTTCGTAGTTGAGACCTATTCCACCCAGCACCTTCTTTCACCTCTGCTGTTCCACAGATACCTCGGAACAAGTGGTAGCAGAGCATGGTTGAATGGGTCTCAATTTAGCCCCAATTGACGGCTAAACATTGTTTTTAATTCGAACTCTAATAATTTTCTCAGTTGCTGGAATTAATTTGATTTTTTCTAAAACTTTTCTGTCATCATGTCCGGCCCTCGCGAGGTTCTCCATCCTTTCTATTTGCGCAAAGAAGAATTAATTTATGAACTATCTCTCAGAAACGTTCAATCTGGAGGCACGGTTGCGTTGGATGATAATAAACTTATAGATTCCCTTGATTTGCCTATTACGACCCCAACGTTGGGAGAGAAAGAAATTGACGATGCTCTCTCCACGATCAATGACAATACTACTGAGCTAGCATCTGTAGTTAGTTTTTTTGAAGAAGGGAACCCATCCCCTAACCAACTTAAACGTGTGCAAGCTCGACTCTTTCATTTTTATAATAGGCCTAATGATCTATTTTCTCTCAAGTTGAGTGACATTCAGGGAAAGGAGGCTAGTGCCCTCATTGAAAACAAATTGTGCAGTACTGTTGGTCACTTGTTATCGGGGGTAACGCCTCCCATAACTGACCCGCCTATGGCGGTAAACACTGTTAGCGAGGAAACTTCTTTCAAAGGGGAAGAAAATGGAACATCAACTGTTACTCAAAAAACCACTCCCCCATTAGAAACTGAGTCCGATCGTCGCGCGTCCATTCCACCCTTTGTGTTAAATAGGGCACCTTCGGAATCGGCTTCTCCGCCACTTAGGCCCCTTTCTACTATGTCACCTGGTTTCAGCAGTTTACCCCATCCATTAGCTATGTTACTTAGAGGTATTTCCAAGTTTTCTGTTAACTCCACTACTGATGTCATTGTTTTCTTAAGGTTTTTAGTTGAATTCCAAGATCATGCCCTTGTTTTTTCTCTGTCTCCGTGTCAAATCCTTCAGATAATTTACCCTTATTCCATTAGTGTCCTCTCAGACAAAATAGTTAGGGCAATTGCGGAACAGTCATCCATAGAAGACTTCCACGCCCATCTGTTAACTAATTTTATTCCGGCTCGAGCTAGGTCATCTCTAATTCAGAAATACTATTATAGAGTGCAGCGATTTGATGAAAAGGTGGCAGACTTCATTCAAGACATCAAATTCTATACTAGGGTATTTGCCCTTCAATTCCCTGAAGATCAGATTGTACAGGCAATTGTGGAAGGTATTTCTCCATCGTACAGATCATACTTGTGTTTTGCGTCGCGTCCGCAAACTTTTGCCGAGTTAGAGGCTATGACAGTCTCAGCCGAAGGAGTTAGATATGCTGATACCTTGCGTGTCGCGAAAGAACCCCCTCCATCCTCTAGTAGTTTTCGGCCTCCTCCTCGCCGACCAGTCACCGCCCGTAAATGTTATGCTTGTGGGTCGCCCGATCATCTTCGGAACAAGTGCCCATCAAATCTAGTGGGACGAGGAATGGAGCAGGGTCATCTCAAGGCTGTTTTAAATGCGGCGCGTTTTCACATATTGCCAAGAACTGCCCTAATGCTAGTAGCACCCCCTCCTGTTCAACTTCTGGTGCAACATCTACAAAGGCCAATAATAATAAGTGACTAATGGCTGCGGCTGAGTCGACTAACTCCTCTGTCCGAGGCTCAGCCCCAAGTAAACATGTCGAAATTTCAGGGAAAACTCAGTTTTCAAATTTATCTTTTGAAGGTCCAAAAGAATGTCTTAGGATTGCGGCGGATACCCCCGCACCTGTTCCTTTTCTCAAAATTGAATTTAATTATGAGCCCGTAACTGCTCTCTTAGATTCAGGCGGTGTTTGTTCGATTATTTCGGCTGAGTGGTATTCCAAATTAAAATCTATTTGTAAACTTCCTGATCTTTGCTCGTCTTCGGTTCAATATGTTTCAGCTAATTCTTCTCTATTAGAAATTTTAGGTTCCTTAAAGGCCAAAATTCGTATTTCTAAATTTACTTGGAAGGTTAAACTATTGGTGGCAAAGCACTTGCCTTGCCCCATTATATTGGGAGCAGACTTCATGTCATATACTGGTCTAGTGCTCGATCTTCAGAGCAAGTCGTGCACATTCAAATTTGCTTCTAATGTTAAAATTCCTTTACTTAAATGTAGTTCTGTGTCATGTTCATCTGTTTCGCCTACCCAGGATGAGATGTTGTTAGATCTTAGACATCTACCTGAGGAGCAGGCTGATAGTATTCGTAAGTTGTGTCAGTCATTTCCAGAGGTGTTTTCTGATAATCTTGGTGTTACTGACCTTATTCAATACAAGATTGAGGTTACGGATTCGATTCCAGTCCGGTTTCCGCCTTATAGGCTGTCTCCTCCTAAAATGAAAGCCTTGAAGGAAATCATTGAGCAGATGCTAAAGGATGGTATCATTCGGCCCTCTAAATCGGCGTATTCTTCGCCTATTTTTCTAGTCCCGAAACCCCAAGGTGGCTTCAGGCCCGTGATTGATTATAGGGCTCTCAATCGGAAGGTGGTGTTACAATCTGTGCCCCTTCCAGACCTTCACTCTTGTTTTTCATGGTTTCGAAAGGCTAAGTTCTTTACCATCTTGGATCTTAATCAGGCTTATAATCAAATTCCTCTGGCTGAAGAATCTGAACATCTTACAGCGTTTGCCACGGATTGGAATTTGTATGAATACAACCGTGTGCCTTTCGGGCTCCCCACGGGAGCAGCTGTGCTTACGAGGCTACTAGACAGGGTCTACTCCGACATCAAATTTGAGTACTTGTACCACTATCTTGATGATGTCGTCGTAGTTTCGGAGACCTTCGAAGAACAACTAGATCATCTGAAAGAAGTCCTCAATCGCCTTCGTAAGGCTGGGTTAACTGTGAAGTTGTCCAAGGTCGCCTTCGCTAAGCCTTCCATGTCATTCCTAGGGCATATTATGTCGCCCGATGGTGTTGCAGTCGATCACTCTAGAACACAGGCCATCCGTGATTTCAAGCCTCCCAAGGACATCAAATGTATTGCCAGATTCATTGGTATGGTGAATTTCTTCAGGAAATTCATTCCAAATTTCGCCAATAGAGCGGCGCCCTTGAACCTTCTTCGTAGGAAAGGCGTCAAATTTGAGTGGGGACTTTCCTAACAAGCCGCTTTCGAAGACCTCAAATTAGCTCCCTGTAATGCCCCTGTCCTCGCTATGCCCGAATTCTCCAAGAAATTCATCGTCCAAACCGACGCGTCGTCGTCGGCGGTAGCTGCAGTCCTTCTTTAAGAGACTGAACTAGGGAGGCGACCCATCGCCTATGCCTCTAGGACTCTATCGGCTCAAGAAGCCAAGTATTCCATCTATGAGCTCTAAGGTTTGGCAGTCTTATTTGCCTTAGAAAAGTTCCGCCTTTATCTGGAACATGTCAAGTTCGACTTGGAGACTGATAACCAAGCCTTAAGCTGGGTCTTAGGTAGGCCGCGTTGTACAGGTCGTATAGCCCGGTGGGCCATCCGAATTTATGCCTTCCAATTTGATGTTAGGCATATAAGAGGTACTGAAAATGTTGTGGCCGACGGACTAAGCCGTATGTTTTCGAATGATGTAGAGCCCCTTGAACAGGTTCATAGTTCTTCACCTCCCGAGTCCATACTACCTGAGGTTTATGCCATTCTGACTGATGCTCCCATGTTGTTTAGGGATATTAAAAATATCAACGTGAAGATCCAGTGCTGGCTCCCATTATGGAAACCCTTTCTTCTGGGGAACATGTCGTCCCTTATGTATTGAGGAATGGTGTTTTATGTTGCCCGTCGAGGCATGATCAAAAAATGAAAGTTGTAGTTCCAGCTGTTCTTGTACCAATGATCTTCAAGTACTATCATGAGACCCCATTAGGGGGGCATTTAGGCATCTTCAAAACCCGAGAAAAGATTCGTGAAATGTTCATCTGGAAGGGTATGGACGGAGAAATCCGTGAATTGGTAAAATCTTGTAAATCATGTTGGCTTAATAAACCTACCATGTCAACTAAGCAAGGGCTTTTGTCTTCTCATCAAGCGTCGCGCCCCATGGAACGTCTCTACATCGATTACGTAGGACCCTTTCTCCAGTCAAAAGGGAATGCCAATAAATTCATCCTTGTATGTGTAGATGGTTTTACAAGATTTTCTTGGTTACTTCCGACTAAGCTGGCTACTGCGCAGTCCACTATCGCTTGTTTAAATTCCATTTTTGCCTCTTTCGGTCCGTGTCAATATATTGTGTCTGATAATGCTAAAGCTTTCACATCCAATCTCTTTCGTAAATTCTGTTTTGATATGTCCATATCTCATGTGACTACTTCTGCTTATTATCCTCAACCATCTCTAGCGGAACGGGTCAATCGTAATCTGAGGTCGGCCCTTATTGCCTATCATCACGACGATCATTCTAGGTGGGACACGTCCTTGCATTGGTTAGCTTTTGCTTTGAATTTGGCGGTTCATGAATCTCATAAGTTTACTCCAGCTTCCTTGATGTTCAAGTTTGTTCCAAACACGCCGCCCTCTAACCTTTGGTCTCTGAGTGATATTCTACCTGAGACAATAAATCCTGATAACATTAAAGATCTTTGGAAGAAGGCTAAAGCCAATCTTAAAGTGTCTCATGAAAAGGTTAGGGAAAGATATGATCGTGGACGGAGACCCACCCATTTGAAGGTAGGTGACCAGGTTATGGTCAAGAATTTTGTTCCCGCGGGCAAGCTTGCCCCCAGATTTCATGGACCATGTATTATTCTCGATTTCCTTACACCCGTTACTTTATTATTAAGCAATCCAGCCACCGAGAGGATATTTAGAGTTCACCTGTCGCAGGTGAAACCTGTGTAACTTCCGCGCTAACTTAGCTGGTTTTTATTTTTTGTTACATTTTGAAAGAATTCGGAAGGTTATATTTTTTTGGTTTCATTTTTAAGCCTTCTGCCCCTTGAATTAGGTTCCTTGTATATAAATATTCATTGTACAACCTCCCCCGACCAGTTAAACTGCTATCCAGTCCTCGCCACGGCCATTACCACGCTCCCGTCTCCTGCTCAAACACACCAGTGGGTAATTAAAATGAAATAAAAACTTCCACGCCGCTGGCCCCTCAGCCTCACCACAAAGACTGTACCCTAAAAACATTTCTGTCCAACAAAAATTCTGCCGCCGAGATTTTAATGTTTCAGTGCCCCCGCAGCCGTGCGGCGCCGTACCGCTACTGTAGTGGAGCACGGGCCCGATCTACTTCAGTGAGATCAAAAAGTGTACGGCGAGCCGGAGTCCTCCTCCCGGCCAAGGCTGAAGTGCGGCGCACCACCTGCAAACTGCCCGCGGTCTGTAAACAATCGTCGCGTGTGCGGCGTGCTTCACCACCACTACCCCTCTCATGGTGCGGGAGAGCGGTATCTCAGGGTACTTGAGGGGTCCGAGCGGCCTCCTCTGGACACAAGCTGCGGCGGCTGGTCTCGCCGTCAAAGTAATTGGCAACTAATGTACTTATCCAGCTACATGGACATTCCATCTCCATAATTACTACATTTTTGGATTCAGCTGCAACATGCGGTAGACTTAGAAAAACTTTTTCTCTTCCTTTCAAGAATAAAAAGTTTTTTCCCCTGAATTCAACTACTACAAGCATAAAGACATTTCATCAAAAGCTGCTACAAAGAATTTTGAAACTGGATCAAACCAATTTAAAAAACCTTCGGCTACGGGAAAATTTTATTTTCTCTTTTAAATCCTTCTGCAACTAATTTCAATAATCTATAACAAAACTTGGACTTGTTTTAAAACAAATTTTGTTTTCTCCTGTGTCACCCCTTGGAAGGACTTTTTGGGGGGAGGGGGGAGGTCTGTACCGAGCGGTACACCTCCACGCCGCTAATTCAAACATTGCGCCAGTTGAAACTCCTCTACTGGAGAAAGCCTGAACTTTAACAACCATATTAATTCTAAGGTTTCTCAGAAGATGTCTCTACGGTAAATTTTGAAGTGTTCTGAACTATGCCTGTTTCGATTTGTATTTGTTTGCTCTGTAGTACGAAGTGTGAACATTCTCTTCTAGATGGCACTACGTAAGAACTACAATTGTGCACCCTAGTACGAAGTGAAGGAACTCTTTTTTGAAGAAATTTGGTATTCATAAGTTTGTTCTTTGTTAAATTTCTTTCAGTCATTGTTTGGGTTGGCAGTATAACCCTTCTCTTTCCGCCAGTTTGAATTTGACCAATGAGTAATTTCTGTAATTAATTTTCCACCAATCCTAGATGTCTTCTTCAGTTTTGACTTGTAATCTTTAGCCGACCAATAAAATTTTGTGGGCGGGTTGTAATCATTCATGAAACGTCTCGAATTTTCCGCGAGGGTATATAAACTGCTGATTTTCGGGTCTCGGGGCCACTTCAGTAACATCTCTTCTAGTGTGATTATGTAGCAGGGGGCGGGAAGCGCCTCTTTCTTCGGGCAGCAGTTCATCCATAAGGTAATGGCTGTTTAATAACTTCATTTCTCGCTAGCTCAGCTGTTTAACCCGCGGGGCAGGTTCGAAAACTTTTCTCATGTAACTTATTGTTAAAATGTAATAGACCTTGGTAAAACTTCAACTCTTTAACGATAAATTGGGATAGAGAGTGCTAAACCCTCTCGAGCTCCCACTCCTATTGTTTTGAGGTGACTTTGTTTTCTCAACCGTTTCTTCTTTTTTTTTAAATGTAATAAAGTCTTCTTATACAAGTCACCTCTTTAGTATGGGATTAGCCCTTGTGTATGCGGCCAAGTGCCAAATAGGTTTTAGAAGTGTATTAGGAGTGCTAGTTACGCCTCCAGTCAAGTTAGAATTTTGGGCCATGTAATTAACCTGTTTTTTGTTTACTGAATAGGCCTCAATAGGTTGGGTATCATTACCCCTGTTCTTGTGTGCCTGGAGGGCAGCTTGAAGGTGGAGTTTGGTGTGGCCTTTGAATAGGCTTGAACTTTGAGAGCGGGTTGCTCTTTCTTAAAAATGTATTTTCTGTGTGCCTCGAGCAGGCTTAACTGGGTAATTGGGAGCAAGTGCTCCTTGGCATGATTGGGGTTTTCTGCCTCTTTGCTGAACCTTGTACATAGGTAAAGTTGGGCTCATTGCTCAAGGTTTGCGTGTCTGGGCTCGAAGCCCAAATCCATTAACCAATTGCAATTGTACATTCTTAATTTGTTGATATGCTACTGAGTACCTGTTATACTTGATATTTCTTGATCTTGAAAAGAAAATATAACCTTTGTTAAATTTTAAATTAACTTTAATTTCGTAGTTGAGACCTGTTCCACCCAGCACCTTCTTTCACCTCTGCTGTTCCACAGATACCTCGGAACAATTATTATTATTATTATTATTATTATTATTATTATTATTATTATTATTATTATTATTTTACAATTAGCTTTACGTCGCACCGACAGAGATAAGTCTTATGGCGACGATGGGATAGGAAAGGGCTAGGAGTGGGAAGGAAGCGGTATGGCTGGTGTGAAAATGGGAAACCACGAAAAACCATCTTTAAGGCTGCCTACAGTGGAGTTCGAACCCACTATCTCCCGAATACAAGCTCACAGCTGCGCGTCCCTGATCACACAGCCAACTTGCTTGATTTATCATCATCATTATTATTATTATTGTTATTATTATTAAAACTGTGAAGGTTCGTCTTTGTTTTTTATAAATTCTGTGATCGAACCAGGTAGGCCTAGTACTATAGAGGCAAGGAACGAAGGAACAAAACTAACGGGTCGACAGCCAACAAGTAGAACTGCTCAGAAGAATGTATTAATGAACAGTCTGCATAATCTGGTCTGTACAAGTTCAGCTTATACGAATTTGACTTAGTAGCAGCAGCATTTCTCCTTCGCTGGTGACAGTCCTAGGAAATAAATTCTAACGATTAATGTTAACACATACTATAAACAACATAAATTATCGTAATGACACGTACCGGTAAAATATAAAGCGTTCTTTGAAACTTCTCTGTAGTGACGTCATGTGAAGTATTTTTTTAAAACTTTCCATTCGATATTTACGAAGTGGATCTCTAAAAGTGAGCTAATTTATAAAAATGATTTCTAATTTCATGTCACTATTGCTAGCCTGATGCATTTCTCCTAAGGTAGACGCTCCGACGAGGGTGGGCGGATCTGCCGTATTGTGGTATAGGATAGTGCTGGGTGTTATGTTTGAATTGCGGAGATGTTGGGGACAACACTAACACCCAGTCCCCGGGCTAAGAGATTTGACCGTTTACGATTAAAATCCCTGACCTGACCGGTAATTGAACCTAGGGCCCTCTGAACCGAAGTTTATTACTACGCTGACCATCAGCCAAGGAGCCGGACAATTTATAAATAAATTCAACGCATAAGTTTATATATGGTCTAGAGAGAAGTATTGTATTTCCTGCCTTAATTTCTTTCTTTCTTAATCCATTTACCCTCCAAGGCTGGTTTTCCCTCGGATTCAGCCTCAAGGGGGGTGTCCTGGAGCGTGAGACTTTGGGTTGTGGATACAAATGGGTGGAGGACTAGTACCTCGCCCAGGTGGCCTCACCTCACGTGCTGAACAGAGGTCTTGTGGGGGGCATGGTGAGATTGGAAGGGACAGGCAAAGAAGAGGGAAGGCAGCGGCCGTGGCCTTAAGTCAGGTACTATCCCGGGATTTGTCTGAAGAAGAAGTGGGAAACCATGGAAAACCATTTCGAGGATGGCTGAGGTGGGAATCGAATCTCGCCTCTACTCAGTTGACCTCCTGAGGCTGAGTTGACCCCGTTCCAGCCCTCGTACCACTTTTAAAATTTCGTGGCAGAGCCGGGAATCGACCTGGGCCTCCGGGCGTGGCAGCTAATCACGCTAACCACTACAACACAGAGACGGGCTGTACTTATATTTTGAAGGAAATAAGGATACTCTGATCATCAATCCAATATACTTACGCATGGGCAAATTTTACAATCTCCTGCTATATAGTAAAGGAGATAAATGCTTAATTCGAAGAAAAACCTTGATCAATTAGTTTCATGAAGAAACCGAATCACAGGAACATGACTTTTCGTTCCGTTTCATAAATCCCACATGCTTGGCCGGGATTTGAACCGTGGCTGTCTTGTTGAGAAGGCTATGACTATGTCACGCTGCAACCACATATCTCTCAGCTACTTTGAGGATCTGAGAACAAGTATACTCTTTGTACAGGTAACCGCAACAGCTGGTAGTGCTACATTCGAGGATACCGGTACTCCAAGATGCACTGAGGCGAATAATCTCATTGTTTTTCCCTCCTAAAAGACCAGCCAACACAACATCCGGCATGTACTGTTGACTCAGAGATACAAAATGTAGAATCTATTTCTTCCAGGAATTCAAGATGCTTCATTAGGTGGCTGTGAAAAGAGAACTATGTTTTTCTTTTTTATACTGGTTTAACGTCGCACTAGCACACTGAAAGTTTTCGGCGATGCAAAGATGGGAAAGGGCTAGGATTGGGAAGGAAGTGACCGTGCCCTTAATTAAGGTACAGTGGGTTCGAACCCACTATCTCTCGAATGCAAGCTCACAGCTGCGCGTCCTTAACCGCACGGCCAACTCGCTCAGTAAGAGAGATCAAATGTTATTAAAAGCAAGCAAGCTTGTAGATTTACGTGACTACTGGCAATGGGTAGGACACGTAGTTCGACAAGACTACAACATGTAGACCTCTAGGATTGTTCACTGGAGACCATGGGAACACAAGAGAGGCATTGGAAGACCCCAGAAGAGATGCCTCGATGACATAAAGCTGTTGGTTGGAACACGTTGGTTCCAAGTGGCTCAAGACCGAAGACGATGGAAGCATATGGAAGAGGCCTATATCCAGCAGTGGATTGAAATAGGCTAGAAAAGAAGAAGAAGAAGAAAAAAAGAAGAAGAAGACTGATATCATAGCTTTGGCACCTCCAGTTTTACGTGATTCCGATCCATAGGGATATGATTTATCATTTCAAAATTCCTAAATATATTGAGAAGGAATCGAACCGTGCTTGCCTAGGAGAAAAGCCAATGCTTATGCTACTGCCACTGGCTCCCTACTAAGGCACTGATCTTCGAATCTCGACCAAAGCATGTTGAATTCTTGAAGTGAAAATTCTTATCTCATGTAAAATTAAAGGTTTTGTAGCTATGATCATGATATCAACAGTCACATATAAATTACAACTACTTAGTTATTCGTTGGTAAATAATCAGACCATATTAGAGAATGGCGTGTATCTCGTAGAAATAACATTACAGATTACATCTACAGCATGTTCTTTAGCGGATACAAAAAAAAGACGTTCTAACATGTATGCATAAAGCGAAATATACCGTGACTGCTGGCTTAAGTTCGACCGGCACGAAGCAGGACTGGTACCTGCGCCCTTCATCTTAACAGACAGTGCCGAGCTATAAATTATTATGAGTAACAGGAATTGCCACATGCTTTATATGTCATGAACTGAAACCATTCATTGAAATCTGAAAATTATAAACTTTCCTTACTACTTCTTTCTTCTAGTTGGGAGCGAGAGAGTTCTACCACTTCACCGTTAGATTACAGCAAATTACTGGCTCATGTACCCGTGCTTCGCTACAGAATTCTACATTGTATACAGATTTTTAGGTTAGGTAGTGTAAACGTTGTGAGCAAGATTGTATTAAATTGCATAGCTTTTAAGGTAACCCAAGAAACACGACGGGGAAGTCGCCAAATGTCTTTTAACATATGAAGACTGGTTTAGGGAAATTTTATTTGTAACGGTAGGCCCGCCTGCCTACCATCAGTCACAATCAGGTTGGGGAGTTTTCATTATAATGGCAGACACTCACTCTCCACCTGCCCTTTTACATCCTCAGAAAGACTGAAACCATTCATTGTAAATATGAAAATTATAAACTTTCCTTGCTTCTTCTTTCTTCTAAGTGAGAGTTCTACCACTTCATCGCTAGATTAAATACTAGCTCATGTAGGCCCCTACTCGTGGTTTTCCCAACTGAAATGAACGTAAGTCATTAAAATGACGTCAGTAGGTTCACGGAGGATTTTAAAACAAGAAATCCGAGTGAGTTGAGTACGCAGTACGGGTTATAAAGCTGTGAGCTTGCATTCGAGAGAGACGGGTTCGAACCTTAACGACAGCAGCCCTGAAAATGTGTTCCCGTGGTTTTCCCGTTTTTACACCAGGCGAATTCATACCACGACCGCTACCTTATCAGTCCTATGTCTTCCCCATCTCAGTGTCACGAAAAATCTGTATGTATGAGTGTGATGTTAAACCATTAGACTAACTAACTAACTAACTAACTGACTGACTGACTGACTGACTGACTAACTAACTAACTAAATAAATAAATAAATAAATAAATAAATAAATAAATAAATAAATAAATAAATAAATAAATAAATAAATAAATAAATAAATGTTCTAACTCTACATGAGGAGAATTCTGTTCACGCCTTATTAATTAAGCACTGTAGGGGGATGGGACATCCTAGGTCATTATTCTCATCAGCTTGTCTGTAAATATAATAAATTATTCACACCTAGGATTGGTTAAGGAGCATAGAGGCTTGAAATACACACTATCTCAGTATTTACTCGGAGTATATGTGAAGAAGAAAAATCTGGGGGTTAGAACTACTCAAAAAATAGCCATTGTCAGCGACGGGATTCAAATTTGAGATCCCAGAACGTGGGGTAACGTACTGTATACCAAGTAACACTAGATTGTTCAAAGGGAATACATTAACTTTCAGAACAATGTTGTTCTTTATATTGTGATCTTCGGGCAAAGATAGATTATTCCCAACTTTACAGTCCTAACTTTTTCACAATATAATTTAGCTTTATTTTTCAAGCTCTAAACTAGAATGGACTGAAATATGGTCAGCAACGAGGCTCGAGACCAAAACTCCTTGATCCTCTAGAGTTCTTGACGAACGCGACAGTTATGACCGTCCGCAGTTAGAATGGCTTCAAGTAAAAATAAGGTTACCACTTTAATGTCACCCTCACCGTCCCAACTCATGATGAAACACGGGAAACGATCCTTTGTTCAACTGTGATACACTGACAGGGTAAGCTGGGAGAACCGGCAGTCTGATCGAAAGTCGGACCAATGGATTTTCAAAGCCCAAAACTGGACACTCAAATGTTTCAAGAAATGTCGCAAAGATACAGTCGTGGTATAGAAAGAAATATCAGGGTCAACCATTGCAACCCCTATGTACGTATTCAGAATAATAATAATAATAATAATAATAATAATAATAATAATAATAATAATAATAATAATAATAATAATAATAAACGTCGTATCCACCATCATCAGGCAATTCTATCAAAACGGTGTGGCCTCTTAAAGTCGTAGGTTCAAATAATCCTTCAAAAGTTATTTCCAGGTGAAGTGGTTTTGGAAGATTGTCAGTGAACTCCGTGATCTATCGAATGTCTTTATGCCATCGCTCAGGTGTCTTTCCTGTTAGTATCCGTTGGTCTCTTAGACTAACTTCAGTATCAATTTCGTCAATCTGTCGTCTCTGTTGAGAGCAATATGACCAATCCACTGCCATTTCAAGGAAGCTATTATTTCCAGGACGTCATCAACCTTTGCAAAAGTGCTGATGTCTTCTGTTCATTTTCTCTCTCTCCGTGTAATACACCTCCCCATATCCCTTGGGGCTGTTCTTAGTTTCCCTTTTTGTAAACTCATTCCAGATTTCACAGTCATATATCAGTACCGGGAGAACGCACTGGTCAAAATTTGTTTTATTGAGATTTACATGCACGTTTGATCTGAAGACTGTCGAGTGCCTGCTAAATGCTTGCCTGCCTAGCTTGAGACGTCGGTATAATTATTAATGAAACTTGTGCGTAAAGAGAGCTTATTTGCATGAGTGGAAAGAATTAAGCATGAGGCGTTTACCGAGGGCTTACATTTCACGAGCCCAAAAATGTTCGCGCCGCCCAATTTACATACATAATTGTATCTACCATCATAACAAAAATATCAATTCTAAGAAAAACAAATTAAAAGCAAGTAAGGTTATGTATAACACATTATAATAGTTGGGATGTATTTGTTTACGTTCTTATAGTAAGTATGCACTTTCTGGTATTATGCATCATCAGTGCGTGTCATTTGAAGCACAGTTATGATTTATAGTTGGCCATGAACTGCCTACGGGAAGAGAATAGTTGTTTACGCTATAAGGGCCGACAGTAAGTTTTTACGTATGAGTTGAGAACTTTATGGTCGAGTTGTGAAGGTAGTGATGTAATACAGTGGCCGTAAAGTGAGCGATAAAATTGCATTCCCTCACATGCTCGGTAAGATAACTTTATTTCATACTTAATTGTCTTCTTTCCTTACTCAAAATAGTACGGATAGTCAGAGAGATTATGAATCAAGCGAACGCCAACCTTAAGCTTCTGGAATATTGTTTCTCCGTCTGATTGCAGCACCGTACCCATCTACATCAAAAATGGCGTCTCAGCATCCCCAGTGCAAGTAATCTGCCGCCAACATCATCTTGACTAATGTATAGATTAATTCATTTCCGACAGATACATATTGCATATATCACAGTATATCACAAAGTTCGTATTACTTTCAATAATCCCGGACCGGAGGATCATGAATTCTTGGACTGTTCACAGCTTTAAATAACTTTAACTTTCATGTTTTATAACGACATAACTCCATGTACATATTTAATTAAAATATGTAAATTCGCCATAGTATGAAATAAAGCATTGTACGCAAGTTTCTGTTACTCGTAAGGTAAAAAATAACTTTTCGTCAGTGTTGCGTAAATACATTTACTTCACAGTGTATCGAAAAGGTCCTTTTCAGACTCAAAACTGTTGAGAAAATGCCCAGTTTTTGTTGTGGTAGTAGATTAATACAGTTATATGAATACATTCCCTGGGCGAGTAGGCCTAAGGAATATTTTGAGATGAAATGAATGAAGACCTATATATCTCTTTTTTACGAATGCTAACCCCACCCACACATTTCGTAGCAGAACTTCCGCAACACAGGGTATCGAATTCCTCTATTTCCCTTTCTCCTGTGCGAGCGACCAGATGAACCTGATAGGGCAAGGACAGACGCTGGTAATGGTAGGTTTGCAGTATATGAAAGAGCAAGTAATTCTCAGCATCAAGTCACGAACTTCTATCTCGAAAATAACTGCACTGATTCCATAAGGGTGACTTCACTGACGGGCAATCTCTGCTCTCACCAGCACCCATAAGACCCACATTCACCTGAATCGAATCTAGAAAATAGTGAGTTTTGAGAATGGTAACCCCCACCCCTCCACCTTGTTTCAAGTAAATGCTGGGGTCATACCTGATCAGCGAGGCTCGTATTTCTAAGACATGCCATGTTTTATCCTGATCTTTTTATTTACAAGCTTTAATTAAATACATTTCTAGCTTTTCTGAAGGCGACAACATGGTTTTTATCGGCCATATAAATACATATTATTTATCATTAGGTTACACATGACCAACAATGGTATAAAAGCTCATTGTTGGTCATGTTATGCTGTTTTCCGTTCAGGAATTTCGTGCCGATAATACCAACCGATTTGTGATTTTCTTTCCTCAGAAAAACAGTCCAAGTAGAAAACCATGAGGATGTCCATGTTCCTACCCAAGTCGTCATTTCAAAACCACTTTACAATGGCGTATTTAAAGAGCTTATTTACACTCCTCTAGAGTATAATTTTACATGATGCTAGATGCTATATCAATCTCTTGTCTCTTGTTAAGATTGTTAAAGAGAGTTGGGAGACGAATAAGAAAGGGTCTTTGGAGTGTTGTGTGATTGAGTGTGGGGAATGCAGCGATCGTCTTTGACTTTGGTGGAACGGGAAATATTGCGGAGGTAGAACGGTGAAACATGATATACCGAGCGGAAATACACGTTTAAGATTCCAAAGAGGAAACTCAGGTCAGCTGCCTGACACCTGATGTGTAGCGGTAACACATTTATCGCCCTCGATACCTGTTGCGTGGACTGATTTGTTAGTTGGGACACTGCTCTGTCTAACTGATTAATATTGGAGGGGGAGGCTGTTGTCCCAATGGAGACCAGTAGTTCAGGAGAGGTTGAATCATCCAGAGCAGTGGGAGCAGAGATTTCTGTGAAATGGTAGAGAATGCCTAGTAAGTTACATGACCTTGGCTATATCTGTTTGTATGTCACGAGAAGTGAAGTGCTTTCCGGAGGTGTTCTCATAAAGGAAAGTTTTAGATGATAGGAAACTTTTTAATTTCATCTTCAGAGACGGATGAATGTCTCCCTTAAACGCCTGAGAATGCGTAGGGATGTTCCTCCAATTCATCATGAACTTTACGAACCCCTGAGTAGAAAGAAAGACGGAATACACTAATTTTTGAGTCCCTGGATTCTGACGATGATGTCGAGAAAAAAATGTATTCGCTTAAAGAAAGTAGCTGAATATGGTAATTCTGTTCGTGTTTCTTCAGATTGTTTACATATATAAGTATGTACTGATACTCTAAAACCTATTCTTTAAAAATGGAAGTACGTTGCATCATAATGAACTTTTATCATATCCTACAAAAATCATACACGTGTATCACAAAATAAATTCGGTCATAATGAACTAAAGATCAAAGTCAGCCTCTGTCAGCCATGATGAACCAAGTGCATGCAACGTCTTAGTAATTAAATATTATTCGTCATTGACCGCTTACATTTAATACTGACGTTTCTAACACCTGCATATATACTGAGCGTGTTGGCCACGTGGTTTTCGTCTCGTAGCTTTGAGCTCGCATTCGAAAGATGGAAAAAGCCCATGGCACTACAGCCCTGAAAGGTCTTAGCCTAACACGCGACCGCTGCTCAACCCGAAGGTCTACAGATCAAGAGATAACAAGTGGTCAGCGCGAATTCTCTCTGTCCTTTTTTTTTTTTTGGTATTCTAGGCCGGGGTCGTTATCTCTTCGTCAGACAGATTTCATTTGTTCTCATCTAGGCTGAATGGACCTCGAACCAGCCCTCACATGCACGTAGAAGTCCATGACCTGGCCGGCATTAATAATAATATTATTCATATTAATAATGTGTGTAGCATCTCTTCAACTATAAAATATTTTATAAAATGGATCCGTTAATGTGACGGTAAATTTTAGGATACGATACATTTAAGCATTCTTAAAAACTGTCTCGGAACTCGATCCGGAAACCTTCAGTGTAAGAAGCGAGCTCTTAACCAAGTACACAGTAGAGCTGGTCTGGATAGCAGTATTCAGACATTTAACTGAAGAGTTTACAGCAAAATCAAGGAAAAACTCTAAAAAGTCAAACTGCAGGACTGAATTGAAATCATACGTATCGCTACGAAAGTAGGGCAATTCCACTTAAAAGGACTTCATGTTTCTTTTTTCGGTCCTTAACATTTCATAGGATGGATGATTCATAACGTTTCTAACACAGCATCCTTCTCTCCTCTTTTCTCCCTGTCTCTTACTTTGAGCAAAAATATTCAATAGCATATAATGTACGGGTCGTATTCTGAAACAAAATTGCGATTAGTATAAATACAGTATTTTGATTTTTACCAACAAAGTTTGCCTGCTGCCATTTCTTGATGGATACAGTACTTTTGTATCCATCTCTTGGCACAGGCCAGAGTAAAGTGTAGCTTTCACCGAAGTCCCAGTCTCATCCATGGCTGTGACAATATGGAAGCTGCTGGGGTATGGGTGGTGCTGAGTAATGGCATTCAGAGCACGACTAGTGCATCTGAGTGTCATGAAAGGTGTTGCTCATAGGGTCAGTCGTGCTGCAATAGCACTTTCTGACCCAGTGAGGAAAGCAATGGCAAACTACCTCACTCCTCGTCTTGCCTAGTACGCCTCATTTTGGTGCTGCCATTGGTTTTTGTGGTTTCCTTATAACCGCATAACTTTTGGTGGTGCTATTTGAGGATCCAACCAGCCTCTGGGCTGATGACCTAACAGACAGACCAACAAAGTGTAACGCGCACTTACTAATTTTGACAATTTACACGGTGAAATTGCTTGAGATGTACTGTGGTGGGTAGTGGGTAAATTGACACGGATCAAAAGACAGAACAAATTACAATGAACAACGTGAATAACATTCTCAGGCAGCCTTCGTGATTGGCACAAGGTTAACGGGCGTATTTTAAGATTTCGTGCACATTCGTTCCAACTAACAGTGGGTTCACGAATGACGAACAAAAATTAAAGAAAATGGTCTCCTAAAACAAACCTGTCTTTCAATTTAGGCCATGGAGTAGCGAGTCAGATTACAGTTACGTTAGCTTTAGTGCTATTAAAACTACTCCGTGTCAACCTTGGATAGAGACAGTCTGTTCCTGCTGTGTTTATACACAAAATGATAGTAAATTTCAAGGTGAAATATTCATAAAAGAAAGGAAAAGACTTTGCTCCGGGAGTTTTGAAGACTGAGGATATAAAAAATGTAAACTGTAAATGAAATCCACAAGATATGCAAGTAGTGCTGATCTACCGACTATTTACCTTGGCCAAATGTGAACACAGCTATGTTTAAAAACTGAATAAGTAATGAAAAAAAATCCTTGCTTTAATTCTGGGTTATGTTTTCATAGCATATAACACAACATAATATATGCCTGGATGAATAACCCACTCGGAAGAGCGTTGGTCTTTTCACCCCAATTTAGCAGGTAAAATCCCAGCTCATCCAGTGGTATCACCAGTCTCGAGTCGACAGAGTGACTGACACGTAAAAGAACTACAGCGGGACAAAATTCCAGCGCTTCAGTTTCTCTAAAAGCCTGCATAGTTTACAAGTTATTAAATAAACGAAAAATTACCATATAATATGTTATACAAAAAATGTTATTAAACATAGAATGGCATGTTTTGTCTAAAGGAGTAGACATCTTCAGATTCCTCAAGTCAAAATACCCACGAAATATATACACGTATTGTAGACAATTGTGTCTATATGTTGTAAACCTGTCGCTGTAATTATTTTCATCGCACATCTGGAAATATAGTCACCAGCGATTCCACCAATCAACAGTCAAGGCACCTAGGAATCCCCTTGAAATGAGAACACGATGTCCCTAGTCTCAAAATCTAAGCAACATAATTTATGTTGGCATAGTTATTAAAGTGGAATGGAAATCAGAATGAAAGAGGGAGGAATAGGATAAGATTATGTTATAGTTCAATACTTTATTTTTATTTTTTTGCTAGGGGCTTTACGTCGCACCGACACAGATAGGTCTTATGGCGACGATGGGATAGGAAAGGCCTAGGAGTTGGAAGGAAGCGGCCGTGGCCTTAAATAAGGTACAGCCCCAGCATTTGCCTGGTGTGAAAATGGGAAACCACGGAAAACCATCTTCAGGGCTGCCGATAGTGGGATTCGAACCTACTAGCTCCCGGATGCAAGCTCACAGCTGCGCGCCTCTACGCGCACGGCCAACTCGCCCGGTAGTAGTAGTTCAATACTGGCAATCAATAGAATACTGTTCTGTGGTCTTATGAAGAGTAACAATACCAATAAAAATACTACTACTACTACTACTACTACTACTACTACTACTACTACTAATAATAATAATAATAATAATGACGGCTGGCCTCCAGGAAGACTCTGGTGCAGGTCTTGGAGATGTCGTCTATCGTGTCTTTGAGGAGGGGGCCCTGCCTAGGATGTAATTTAATGCTGAAGACGGCAGAAAGACAAGTTCCCAAGCCAGAAGAAATAACCATTAAAGGTTAAAATCCCCGACTCGGCCGGGATTAGAACCCGCGACCGCTTGAACTAAAGGCCAGCATACAAATCAATTAGCCACGGAGCCAGAGAGAAATACCAGTGTATATAGATAATATCTAGCGAAAAGGCAGGACAGGCCCAGAATAATACTACAGTACTTCTAAGTCTCTTGCACTTGAAAGGAGGTCAGAGTGGTGATGGGAAAGACGAAATTGGGATAGTGTGTGGCATGCTAAATGTTTCAAAGACATTCGACTGCCCAGAGCACTATATGGTGACTTGTAGCTTTCACGAACTCGATCACTATAATTTACTACTTGCTGTTATAACCAACATCACACTCTTCATTTTCAGTTTTTACTCTCCGCCCAACTACACAAGGCAATGATAGGAAGAGTTGTGTGACAGTAATTAGCTGACTTCACTTTCTTACATTACGAAGAGAAACTTGCACTGTACAGTGGGAATGTTCAAGTCGATGCAAGCATTGTAACAAGATGAATGTGGAACTAGGGGACTGCATTACTGTGCTGCAGTGAACTGACAGATGACCATGCTTAAGCTAAGAGTCGTGAGGCTAACTGGAGGTTTGGTATCAACACTACAGATATGATATAACTTTCTTTCAGAATTATCAGATACTGAAGTTATACGTGTGTTAAATTTGTCTTCTACTTTTTAATTTTTACGGTATCAGCTCTACTACGTAAATGTGGTCAGAGCTGGTAAAGGAGAGACAAGGTCTACGAATGATACCAGCTCAATAACCGGCTGCGGTTGAAACAGAAACTATGGGAAACCATGGACGCGAGGATTCAAACCCATATTACTCCGCAGTTCACGAAGAGTGGAGAACGTTGCCATCGCCCTCGTTTTAGCGCAATTAATTATCCATATCGTTGAACGAAGTCAGGGCCAGATCTATCTAGACAAATCCATAACAGCGAGGAAATCAGGAAGTCTATGGGTAGCGTTCTTACCTGAAGGCACCGGATTTGATACCCAGCCGGGTCAAGGAATTTTACCTGTATCTACGGGCTGGATCGAGATCCATTCAGCCTATATGAGACCAACTGAGGAACTACCTGATGGTGATATAGTGGCGTAGTCTAGAACGTCAAGTATAATGGCCGAGAGGATTCACCACACTGATAATGCGTCATAGGCCTTCGAGCTGAGCGGCGGTCATCTGGAAGACTAATGCCTGTCAGAGTTGTAGCTCCATGAAGTTTAGTTTGAACGACTGAGAAAATCAAAATGTGAGGCACACTCGTCGTGTTCTAGCGGGAAAAAATCTGCATGAAATTCATGTACAACTTGAAAATCCATAGCAAAATTCTCTTAGGTGTCTAGCACAACAAGCAACAGTTTTGAAATTATCAAGTATCAGAACGACAAGCGAGTTTTACGGTAATTTTATCATTTATTATATTTTGCATTACAATGTACGGTATAAAACTCTTAAATTTTAGTATAATGCACTAATCATTTTGTGATCGTAATATACTAGCAATGTACCTAAGGCCCCATTCACATACATACATACATACATACATATATTATCATTATAGACTGTTATGCCTTTCAGTGTTCAGTCTGCAAGCCTCTGTGAATTTACTAAACGTCGCCACAATCCTCGATTTGCAACTAGTGTTGTGGCCTCATTTAGTTCTATACCTCTTACCTTTAAATCGTTAGAAACCGAGTCTAACCATCGTCGTCTTGGTCTACCTCTACTTCTTTTACCCTCCATAACAGAGTCCATTATTCTACTAGGTAATCTACCCTCCTCCAGTCGCCTCACATGACCCCACCACCGAAGCCGGTTTATGCGTACATCTTCATCCATCGAGTTCCTTCCTAAATTAGCCTTTATCTCCTCATTCCGAGTACCCTCCTGCCATTGTTCCCACCTGTTTGTACCAGCAATCATTCTTACTACTTTCATGTCTGTTACTTCTAACTTATGAATAAGATATCCTGAGTCCACCCAGCTGTCGTTCCCGTAAAGCAAAGTTGGTCTGAAAACAGACCGATGCAAAGATAGTTTCGTCTGGGAGCTGACTTCCTTCTTACAGAATACTGTTGATCGCAACTGCGAGCTCACTGCATTAGCTTTACTACACCTTGATTCAATCTCACTTACTGTATTACCATCCTGGGAAAACACGCAACCTAAATACTTGAAATTATCTACGTGTTCTAGCTCTGTATCACTAATCTGACATTCAATTCTGTTGCATTTCTTACCTACTGACATCAATTTAGTCTTCGAGAGGCTAATTTTCATACCATACTCATTGTACCTCTTTTCAAGTTCCAAGATATTAGACTGCAGGCTTTCGGCACAATCTGCCATTAAGATCAAGTCTGAATATTAAACGTAAATATACAGACTAGATGCTATGTCATATTCACTATGATAATCTAAATACAAAAGGAAATGTTCAGTTAAAGTAGAAGCTTGCAAGATCCGATCTTCTGCACTTACGTTTGTGGGGAACATAAGAAATCAGCCAGACAGACCACACTGCTGTTTAGATGTTCGTAGTTGCACAATGGCGTCTTTGCATGAAAATCTGGTTTCAATAATCCGACATCCCTTTGTATGATGGTGGTTGTGGTGATTATTGTTTTAAGAGGAAGTACAACTACTTTTAACACTAATCAGAGGAAACATGGAAGGGGTTCGGCATTTCGAAAGTGAAGGCATCGGCCAAAGAAAGGCAAGAGGCACAAAGGGCGTGAAAATGTAAGACTCCCTAGGCCTCGAATGCTCTAATACCATCGGAGTCGGAAAGGAACAAGAGTTGACCAAGAGATTGAAGTCGGATAGGATAGATTAATGTGAAGAGCCTGGCACAAGTAGAAGTAATGCCAGGACTCAACTATAATAATAATCATAATAATAATATTAATAATAATAATAATAATAATAATAATAATAATAATAATAATAATAATAATAATAATAATAATAATAATAATGGCGTGTGGCCTCCGGAGAGGTCGGGTGCAGGTCTGTTGATTTGACGCCCGTGATGAGGATGAAATGATGATGAGGACAACACATACACCCAGTCCCCACGCCGGGAACCTGTGACCAAAGGCCAGCACGCTAACCATTTAGCCATGGAGCCGTACAGGACTCAGCCAAGACCCCGTTGTCGCCAATCCACGCTTCCAAGTTAAAAGCTCCTGCACCCGCCCTTTGTATAACGAGGAAAACAGATCGTACAGAGGTAATGAGTTGAAAGCTAACGTATGGGCACCAATTTTATGTGAATTGAACTGCGAAAGTACGTAATAAAATGTGGTTTACACATACATACACTATCTCGCTTTGTTCTTTTCTTTCATTGGCTAAAACATACGTTTGCCCCGTTCAGTGAGTGCCTATATCTAAATAATTTTTGCGTTCAAGTTCTTTTCAACGTTGGTTCACCTTTCATTTTGAATGATGCCTAACAGTTTGCTCTTCAGTGAAAAAATGGACGTGGATGACGTTGACAAAAGTAGAGACGTGCAGCTCGCTACTCAGCAACCACCCTTGAATGGTAAAGACTCTGCAGACCCTCTCAATGTTTTCGTTTGCGTGGTACAGTGCATTAGTTGCTATTGTATCACGATTGCGCCTGTGAAAATCTCCATGTGAAATATTGCAGCTTAGATCTTTCTCCGGAAAAAATTCTGTCATCTGAGGTTCAATATTGTGAGAGTAATATCAAAGAATTCTCGCTCTTGATGACTTACGTGCTGCGGGTCAGTATTGCTCACATAGCGGTTTTCGCAGACGCAACAACGATTTGTTCTCCGATGGTCAGTCTGGCTCCTTGGCTAAATAGGCAGCATTGTTCCCTCTGGTTTACAGAGCCCCCGGGTTCAATCACAAGCCGAGGAAATAGTCTCATTTGGTTAATTCCTCCAGCTCGGGGGATGGATGTTTGTGATTGTCCTTAATACACATCTCCATTTGCTAGTTGCTTTACGTCGCATCGACACAGATAGGTCTTAGGGCGACGATGGGACAAGGAAGGGCTAGGAGTGGGAAGGAAGTGGCCGTAGCCTTAATTAAGGTACAGCCCCAGCATTTGCCTGGTGTGAAAATGGGAAACCACGGAAAACCATTTTCAGGGCTGCCGACAGTGGGGTTCGAACCTACTCTCTCCCGAATACTGGATACTGGCCGCACTTAAGCGACTGCAGCTATCGAGCTCGGTACAACATATAATGTAATCAACTACCACTGAAATACGCAATTTAGAATATACCCGTCCATATCGCGCGGGCGTCAGGAAGGGCATCTGATTTAATCCGCGACATTGGGAAAAAAAAGTTTCTGATGGCGAATTGCAGTAGGCCTACATACTACTCCAAAGCGATGCGCTAAAGGTCTCACTGTGGCTTTAAGTATCTGCCCAATCCCTCGAATATCTGAAGCCACATAAACAACTGTTTGGATTACGAAAGCGACCACTTTCAGTATTGCCTTAGTAACGTCATCATAAGGCAAAAACTACATTTGAAGATCCTAGGTGATGGCAAACTTTTCAATCGAACTAAAAATATCTAGTGACAAGTAATTAGTAAGGGCTTGCGAGGGAAACTTGAACCGACATATCTAAAGGAAAAACAAAAAACAAAACAAAAATCCTTCCAATTTGTTCATGGTTTGTAGATGCATTGAGGTAAAGCTAATCTCCAATGCTACAGCCACGTAACAAGAAAACAATGACAGGTTTTAATGTGTTGAAGTAATAGTTCTTGTGTTTTAAATTCATGTAGGGGTTTTGGACATCTTTCTGGAGACAACGCAACTAAAAATATTTGGACCAAGAAATACACCACTTTTCCAAAATTTACTTCAAACGAGGGCAGGTTAACCAATATGAAGATAAAGTTTGAATTCAAGAGGACAAACTTGTGCAAATATTCGTTTATAGGAAGGAGAGTTAGGGATTGGAATAACTTACCAAGGGAGATGTTCAATAAATTTCCAATTTCTTTGAAATCATTCAAGTACAGGCTACGCAAACAACAGATAAAGAATCTGCCACCTGGGCGACTGCCCTAAATGCAGCACAGTAGTGATTGATTGATTGATTGATTGATTGATTGATTGATTGATTGATTGATTGATTGACAGCATTCATTTTCAAGGTCACTGAACAAGCCAGCATTCCACCTCTGTCGTGGAACGTGATATAAATAAATAAATAAATAAATAAATAAATAAATAAATAAATAAATAAATAAATAAATAAATAAATAAATAAATAAATAAATAAATAAATAAATAAATAAATAAATAAATAAATAAACGGCCAAAGCACCGAAGAATCCCCTTAAAATCCACGGTATCCATAGTCTCATAATCTAATCAACATCCCTTCTTTTTTTTTTATCAATTTGCATTACGTCGTACCGAAACAGATAGGTCTTTCGTGGCGACGATGGGATAGGAGTGGGCAGGAAGCGGCCGTGGCCTTAATTAACGTACAGCCCCAATATTTGCCTGGCGTGAAAATGGGAAACCACGGAAAGCTATCTTCAAGGCTGCCGACGGTGGGGTTCGAACCCATTATCTTCCGAATGCAAGCTCACAGCTGTGCGCCCCTAACCGCATGGCCATCTCGATCGGTAAAGTTATATTTTATACATTTTAATACATTTTTTGTGAATTCCTATGCGACTGATTGTGATTATGTTTCACTACTGGTAAGGAATTTTCATTCATTTTCATACTTTTCATGTTTTCATAGTCCACTTCTTGTGTACTCATGTAATTTCTTGTTTTAGTTTCTTGTAATGTTCTTCATATAATTGTTTTGCTGTATATTTTTGTTACGCAGTTATGCTGCTGAGCTACTGCAATGAATTTATAAATAATACTAATACTACTACTACTAATAATAATAATAATAATAATAATAATAATAATCACAATTATCAGCACAATGAAATTATCTGTCAAGCATGTCTAGATGGTCTCGTCATACTTTCAGAAAATGTGATAAATGCAGCAATTCAAATCAATCAATCCATCTTGGAAAAGATAGCCAACAGAACAGGTTTAAGAATATCTGTAGAAAAAGTAAATTTATGACAAATATAAAAACATGCCCCAGAATTTCTAATAACAGAAATTGGTCGAATAAGGAAGCTAAATACATTCAAATATTTGGGAGAAACAATTCGAGAATACGGCTTAGAAATATCCGATGTGGAAGTAGATACACAAGATGGGAAGAGCCGATATAACTAGGAGTATCTACAACACAGTAGTCAAACCGGAATGACTATACGCGAGTGAATGCCCTGTGCTGAATTAAGGTAAGGTAAGGGTTATTCTGCCCGAAGGCAGGTCCGAACCTCCGCAGAGGTGTTCCTGGGCCGGAGTTTACGTGCGGTAGGGTGGCCAGTTCCTTTCCGTTCCTCCATTCAGTTACCCCCACCAACAACGCGTGGCAACCCATCCAACTCCTGACCACGCCCAATGTTGCTTAACTTCGGAGATCTCACGGGATCCGGTGTTTCAACATGGCTACGGCCGTTAGCTGTGCTGAATTACAAGCGGAATAAATTAGAAGTACTGGAAAGAGAAATTATACGGAAAATCCACGGTCCGCTAAGAACTACAGAACTCTGGAAACCAAGAAGTAATGATGAAATACATTGGAACACAGAAAACATAACATAAACAATAAAGAATAGGCCATTGATATTTTTTGGACATTTATCAACAAAGGATGACAACAGGTTACCAAATAGATCTTTGGAGCAAGAAGTCAACATCAACTGGATTTATGAAGTCAAGAAAGATTTGGAAAGAAACAATATATAGAAGAAGGAGATGAAGAAGAAGACGTATATTTTTAGAAAGAAAGTGTTAAGCATTGAAATTAGCGCGTGGTCCCTACAAGACCCTAACGGCGAAATAATAATAATAATAATAATAATAATAATAATAATAATAATAATAATAATAATAATAATAATAATCCGTGTGGGGATTTACCGGTTACCTCCATCGGGCGCGTCCCATTGAAATTGGGGGAAGCTCGCTGGCTCTGCCGCCAGCAGAGTCAGAGGGTAGTAGGGAAATAAAATACCACCGTGAAAAGAAAACTGGTCCCTTGCCAGGGTTACGGCGAAGACTGGTAAATGACCAGAAGCCAGAAAACATCTTGAGGCAACCTCTAGGGCTAACAACCCTAGTTGTAAAAGGATGGGTACCCGTCCAAAGCAAAGTCAAGTCAAAAAGCATGATGGCACAACATTTCAAGAAACATACCCCAGGGGGTAAATCTTCGGATAAATCCCTCGTCGTGAACGCCACGGCGCACGAGTCTCGTTCGGATTCTGGGGGAGACTCGACATCATGCAAGAGACGAGTCGGAGCGTCTCGGTGTACCCCGAAGAGTCAAAAACTCAGGCCAAAATCTAAAACCTTTCTAGCAACTTTCAACATAAATTCACTTACACAAACTGGCAAGCTGAAAACCCTCACCAAAGCTCTTCACGAAAATCAGATATCCATAATGGCCCTACAGGAAACAAGGTACCCAGATGAAGAGATTTTTGAATCCGAAGGCTACCGATTTTTCAAGAGCAAAGCGCAAAGAGGAATCCTCAATGGAGCTGTGATGCTTGGAACCGCGTTTGCTGTTAGAACCAAGATCCTTAAATCGGTCGCAAATTTCGAACCTGTGAATGACAGATTGTCTATACTCACAATTAAATGCGCGAACAAAACCTACGCCCTGGTTAACGCACATGCTCCTACAAACGATAAGAACAAGTCTGATCCAGACGAAGTTGATAATTTCTGGGACCTACTGGATGAAAAATTAAACAAAATCCCCAAACACCATGTCAAGCTTCTTTTGGGTGACTTCAATGCCCATCTAGGTCGTGAACAGAAGTACAAGAAAGTTATAGGAAATTACCCTGCTCACAAAAGAACCAATCCCAACGGCAAAAGACTGGTGTCCATTTGCGAAAATCACAACCTGAAGGTCATGTCGACCCACTTTCGCCATCTACCCAGAAAGCAAATGACTTGGCGTTCTCCCGTCCAAGCTCTCGGAGAGTTTAAAATTGATCATGTTGCAATCTCCAGGAGAAACAGCCCTGAGATTATGAATGTCAAGGTAAAGAAAGGCATCAGTGTGGCCTCAGATCATTATATGTCTCTTATCAAATTCAAACCAATTCCCGCAAACACAAGGAAGACAACCAAACAGATCACACGCTTCGACAATGATAAACTTCGGCAAAGGGTCGAGGAGTTCCAGGAGAAGGCTAGACCAAATGACTGTGACTTTAACAACGCCACAAGTCGCCTTGTTGAGGCCGCCAAAGACGTTGCAGAAATCAAGAGAAGCAAAAAGCATGCCTGGTGGAATAGTACCTGCGAATCAGTTCTCCAAGAAAGACTCAATGCGTGGAAACAGTACTACTCTACGAAATCAAAAAATGATTGGGAAACCTACAAAACTCAACGTGCCCAAGCAGCTAGGGTGTTCAGAACTGAGAAACGTAAATTCGAAAAATCTCTCATTGAAAAGATAGAACAAAACTTTAGGAAGAATGAAAGCAGAGAGTACTACAGAGCCTTCAAACGCAAACTCACTGGCTATAAACCACCATCTCTATGCTTTGAGCGAAAGGACGGCACACTGGCGACGTCAAATGAAGAAAATTGCAGCATTCTGGCAGATTACTTCAAGAATTTACTTAATTGCTCTAACCCGCAAAGCGCCATTGAGACCAAGGAACCCTTACTCAGGTACCCATATTCCAGACCACCCGACAGAGATGAAATCAAGCGCCACATTGCCCGTCTCAAAAATAACAAAGCGCCAGGGTAAGACTCAGTAGTAGCAGAACTATGGAAATATGCCCCAGAGGAATCACTTGATATCTTGCAAAAGCAAATAGAAGAAATTTGGAACAAGGAGACCCTACCCGAAGATTGAAAAATAGCTTTGATCCATCCATTACACAAAAAAGGCAGCATGAAGAACATCAACAACTACAGAGGAATATCTTTGCTACCCGTGACTTACAAACTTCTATCACTTGCCATCCTGGAGCGTTTGGAAGCACAAGTCGAACATCAAATAGGTGAATACCAAGGAGGGTTCAGAAAAGGTCGCTCAACAGCTGAACAGATCCAAAATCTCAAAACGAACATCAAATATTGTACACTAAGGTCCAAGCAGTATGTGTCTGTCTTTGTGGACTTTAAGAAAGCGTATGACTCCATTGACCGAGAAGACCTGCTAAACATCTTAAATGAATTTGGAGTTGATTTGAAACTGCTGGCATTAATTAGAGCCACCCTGACCGATACAAAATCCAAGGTGAAGTTCCACGGATGTCTCTCGCATTCCTTTGACATCAAAACAGGAGTCCGACAAGGTGATGGGCTCCCCGATACTCTTCAACTGTGTTCTTGAAAAGATCATCAGAACCTGGCGGGTGAGATTACAGGAAACCAACTACAGTCCGTTGAGAATAGGAACCAAATCCAAGGGGATCGCAACAGACTGCTTAGCATTTGCCGATGATATTGCTGTTCTCTCAAACGACATAGAAACCGCTAGAGCTCAAGTTGAAATTTTAAAGGAAATTGCCGAACAAACTGGTTTGCAGATATCGTTTGAGAAAACAGAAGTAATGACTAACATCAAAGAGGCTCCACCAAAACTCCATACAAAATACGGGGACATCGCCCGAGTAGACAAATTCAAACACCTGGGTGAGATCATCATGAAAAATGGACTGGACAAAGGAGCACTTCAGGAGCGAGTACGCAAACTGGAAATAGACTACCAAGCATCCCGCACAATCTACAACAAAAAATGCCTTTCCCAAAACACCAAGATACGTCACTATGAAACAGTTCTTAAGCCAGTAGTTCTATATGCTGCCGAAACCCTGTCTCTAAATGCCAACAAAGGACTCCTTGAAGAACTGGAGAAAAGAGAACGCAAAATTGTGAGAGGAATCTTGGGATCAAAGTACAGAAATGGAATCCATCAAAAGAGATCCAACAAGGAAGTCTACAGCAAAATAGAGAAAATTACCGACACAATCAGAAAAAGACGGGCACGATTTTACGGTCATCTGAAAAGAATGGACGGAAGAAAATTAACTAAAGAAATCTTTCACTTTTTCTATTCAAACCCCAAAAGCACAATTTCCTGGTTTAGAAATACCAAAGAAGACCTGCAAATGCCACATATCTCAGCTGAAGACGCCCTTAACAGAGATCTCTTCCGCAAGAAAATATTGACGAACGGGCTAAACCGAGACGAGCAACCGAAGGGAAGACATGGTGCCCCTTGGACAGAGGAGCGTAAGCAGGCCCACTCACAAAGAATGAGGGAAATTTGGGCTCTAAAGAAGGCCAAGTTCAGTGTCCAATGCAACAAGACTTAACGTGGTCCTTGATGGCCCCAGAGAATTATATATAATAATAATAATAATAATAATAATAATAATAATAATAATAATAATAATAATAATAATAATCATCATCATCATCATAATCATCTTTGGTTGCACCGAGCGAGATGGCCATGCGATTAGGGTCGCGTAGCTGTGAGTCTGCATTCGGCGGATGACGATACAGAATGCCTGAAGACGGTTTTCCGAGGTTTCCCCGTTTTCACAGCAAGAAAATGCTGGGACTGACCTTAATTAAGGCAACTGCCGCTGCCTTCCTAATCCTAAAATCCTAGTCCTTCCTTCCTTGCGTCGTCGAAAACCTTCGATGTGTTAGAGCGACGTTAAACCACTAGCAAAAATAAAAAATAAATAAAAAATAACATTATTGGCTACAGTCCATAAGTAAAATTTAGTTCCCCCTTCTTAGTATACTGCACCTTGGAGATGAAAATGGAGTTAACAAATGTAATGCATTGAGTTAATTAGTGGAAGGGCGACATTAATAGGTCAGTCGTTTGTAGCACCTCGTAGGTGGGGCTGACCTTGTGAAGTGGCGAAGCTAATTACCTCGCCATGCAATGCATTACTAAGGCTTACTTGACCTGTAGTTCTCACAGCACCTGGCTGTTAACAGCTCGCAGGCGGGAGGTTACAATACAGCATAACTACCCATCAAGTACAATAAGTATATTCTTCTTTATTTTTAACATCCATTTCGAATTGACTAAATAATGACAGGGAATTACACTGGCAATACTAATGTATTTTAACGGTAAATTAATTAACTTGTTGGAGCGCTATCAAGCCTTTTGAACAGCCATGCTCAGATGAGTCCTAAACCAGGAACAATTGCAATGAAAAGGGCATTTATCTATTACTAACAACCCGCCACTAATTCCGCGCCTTTATAACAAATTAAAAGGGGAAGATGAGGAGCGAGCATAACAATAAAGAAAAAAATATTGCGACTGAAAATGGCATGAAGTGGGCTGAACTCTGGTCTAGGATAGCAACTGTGCGTCCCTGTAAGTAAATGTGTTTCGTTAATCATGCATGTATTATGCGTTAGAAGGTATTTGGTCACACTACAACAATACCGGTTATAATGACCGCGCGCCGTAGTAATAGCTTATCATTAGCCCTGCCACACCCCACTCAAGTAGTGAAAGTCCAGTCTTACGCTCCTTAAGCTAACTGAAAGTTCTTTCTCAGCCTTCAGGTGGGAACCATGTACTCCACATGGACCCAGGCTGTCCCAAAATATATGGAAACTTATCTCTTGCCAGAGGCAATTCAGAAGCTTCATATATTGCAGATGCTATATACAAAACTTTTAGGCGATGAAGTACTGTACTTACTGGGTTACTCATTTCAAAATGCATTCTCCGGTCGGCTGCGAATCATAGTTATTTAGGAACTCGCCTTCTATGGCCAGGGTTACGGCATCGAACGTTGGAGAAGTCAGTCGGTACTTTAAGAGAGGCCTGTACTGCCACGTAAACACATTTTTAGGGCACTTCCCAAACCCCATGGCGCAACAGCATCGAAGTGCCATGACCTACCAAGCGACCACTGCTCAGCCTTAAGGCCTGCAGATTACGAGGTGTCGTGTGTTCGGCACGACGAATCCTCTCGGCCGTTATTCTTGGCTCTCTAGACTGGGGGCCGCCATCTCACCATCAGATAGCTCCTCAACTGAAATCACGTAGGCTGAGTCGACCTGGTACAGCCCTAACCTGGCCGGGAATCGAACCCGGGGCGTCCGGGTAAGAGGCAGGGACGTTAATCCTACACCGCGAGGCGAGCCTTATTACTAATACTATCATAACACTACCTGTTTGACTTCGAGGTTGATTTTGAATCCGAGCCACGCGAAATGACTTTTCACTTCAAAAATACCAATGCGTCCGTCTATGTGGTGTAATGGTAAGTGTGATTAGCTGCCACCCCCAGAGGTCCGTGTTCGATCCCTACTTCTGCCATGAAATTTGAGAAGTGGTACGAGGACTGGAACGCGGTCCACTCAGCCTCGGGAGGTCAACTGAGTGGAGGAGGGTGCGATTCCCATCTCGGCCATCTTCGAAGTGGTTCTCCGTGGTTGACCATTTCTCCTCCAGGTAAATGCCGACATGGTGCCTAACTTACGACCACGGTCGTCTCCTTCCTTCTTCCTTGTCTATTCGTTCCAATCTTCCCATCCCCACACATGCCTCTATACAGCATAACAGGTGAGGCCGCCAGGGCGAGGTACTCGTCCCCCTGCCCCATTGTATTTCCCCGACCCAAAGTCTCACGATCCAGGACACTGCCCTTGAGGCGAGTTCGATGGAAAACCAACCCTGGAGGGTAAACGGATTAAAAAAAGAAATACCAATGCACTGCGTAGAATTCGAACCAAATTATTATTGTTATTATTATTATTATTATTATTATTATTATTATTATTGATAATAATAATATTATTAAAGAACTAGGCTTGCAGTATTTTCATCACCTGACTTTGACATCGTTGAAAATCCTTTGAGATACGGGAAAGTAAATTTGAAAATGTTGGAAACAGAGGAATATATCTCTGCGAACATAGGACAACCAGACTGCACTCCAAAGAGAATCATAGATGCGTACCTTTTTAGTCACGTCCTTCGGCAAGGCTATATTCTATACCACTTCCATGTTGTTTGATAGCATAATTCGCAGTTTCATTCATTCATTTTATTTCAGGGCAATTCTTTATATTATAATTTCATAATATTGCTAAGAGTGATTTAATAACCACTAGCGACATTTTAAATAAATCAGTTGCAAAATACAAGTACATATATAAGAACATATATGTTGCTTGTTGCTTAAAGGGGCCTAACATCGAGGTCATCGGCCCTAAGAACATATACCAGGTTGTTCACCAGTCCCTTACATTTTCGGAGACAGGCAACCCAAATAACGCGTATAACCTACAGAACCTTAGAATTTAGTTTTATGAACAACAGAAACGTGAAATTTCCCCTTGTGGTCAATAAGGCTCTACCCCACCTGTGCGTCATCACTGTAAATGGATCCATGGACCTAGCAAAAGGAAAACTACTACAGTAGAGTCTCGCTCAACCGACCTTCGCTTATCCGACACTCCGTGTTATTCGACACTGGTAGTCTTAATTTGAACTTTAGGTGGATGCAATTCTGGGACACGGGGTGTGGAGGGTGCGACTGTGGGACAAGCACTAGCAGTCATGCGGTAGGATTGTTCAATGTAGTATTGGTTGGGTGCGGATGTTATAGTTTTCATATCCTCTGTGAGTATGGCGAGTAAACTTAAGAAAGTGATTGTTTTTGTGGAAGACAAGTAGAGTGGGTTAAAGAGACTGGACAAAGGGGAAACTCTCCAAAAAGTGGCTTCAGATTATGGTGTTGGACGTGTTACAGTGGGAGACTGGAAACAACGAGGGAATAAATTGAAAAGTGGTGCTATATCAGAGCAACAAGTGATGCACTGAAAATTAGAAAAAAACAATGAAAAATGTGAGTATGAAAAAGTAAGTGAAGCACTATTTCTTTGGTTCACTAGAAACCAGGAAAAGGGCTTGTCAATATCTGGCCCCATTCTGCAAGAAATGGCAGTGTATATCCAGAAGGAGTTTAATAAAGGGACCCTAATTTTACTGCCAGTGCTGGGTGGCTTGATCGGTGGAAAAAACGGTACGCATTGGGCAGCTTAATATCTGTGGAGAAAAGCTGTCTGATAAATCCGATGAGCTTATGAAATTTAAAAGACAATTTCAAGAAATAATTCTTGCTGAAGGATTGTCCGGTGATCAGATTTTTAATTGTGATGAGACTGGGCTGAATTTCAAGATGCTGACATCAAAACTCTTGCAGCCCAAGCCAAGACGTCTGCACCTGGCTACAGGCGTAGTAAGAAAAGAGTACTGCATCTACTGTACAATTGAATTAATAAGGCAATAAATAGAGTGCCGTAAAACATAGTACGTTATACAGTATAGCCTTCCTGTTTGTTTCAGTTCATTTTCAAAGTTATTCCGTATTATCCGACATTTTCGGTGATCCGACGTACTCCAGGTCCCGTTTAGGTCGGATAATCGAGACTCTACTGTATGTACAATTCCGCGGCAAAAACTAAGGACCATTCTGCAAACATGTGATTCATTGCGTCTTGAAATAACACAGGTACCAGTAATACGATCGAATTAATAGATTATGCCACGTGCTCTGTAACGTGAGGAAGTTAAATGAACACTGTAAACCTTCATTGAGGACTTGACACGTATGTTAACTTTCGAGGTGGAACGGCCGTACTTAAGTACTAACCTATAGCAAGCATCTTGTGTGTTGACTTCGTGGTTGAATCGGTTAAGGGCTGGAGCAAATGATATGTATCGGCAGCGCAGTCGTTCGAATCCAGCATAAGGCAAGTTTTTGAACGACAGAGGTGCTCCATTTTACCGGGGATACAATAATTTTTTTTTTTTTTTTGCTATTGGTTTTAAGGGGTGTGCTCTGATTTGGCGTCTTTCCCCTAAAAATGGCTGTGGGAAGGACTGGGAAGGAAATCGGCCTTGGTCTTTTATTAAGGTACCGTCCCGAATTTCACCTCGTGGTGAAAATGGGAAACCGAAACAGTACGGCCAGCATGGGATTCGAATCCACAACCTACCGAATCCAACGCACACAAATAATAATCCACACCTACCAGGTCACATCGCAGCACTTATTAATTTCCTCACGATGTATTCCTGTGAACAGTGCGTTGAAATGTTGCTAATTTATGTAGAAAGTAGAGTCGAGTCCGCCTCTGTGGTGTAGTGGTTAGCGTGATTAGCTGCCACCCCGGAGGCCCCGGTTCGATTCCCGGCTCTGCCACGAAATTTGAAAAGTGGTATGAGGGCTGGAACGGGACCCACTCAGCCTCGGGAGGTCAACTGAGTAGAGGTGGGTTCGATTCCCACCTCGGTTACCCTGAAAGTGATTTTCCGTGGTTAACCACTTCTCCTCCAGGTAAATGTCGGGATGGTACCTAACTTAAGACCACGACCGCTTCCGTCCCTCTTCCTTGTCTGTCTCTTCCAATCTTCCCATCCCTCCACAAGGCCCCTGTTCAGCATAGCAGGTGAGGCCGCCTGGGCGAGGTACTGGTCATTCTCCCCTGTAATATCCTCCGACCCATAGTCTGAAGCTCCAGGACACTGCCCTTGTGGCGATAGAGGTGGGATCCCTTGCTGAGTTCGAGGGAAAACCGACCCTGGAGGGTAAGCAGATAAAGAAAGAAAGAAAAGAAAATAAAGAAAGTACGGTCGAAATATATGTCACGTGCTCCGTAATGGTAAAAAGTTAAATGAACACTGTAATGTAGTCAACATTTCAAAAACTTGTTACTCTGAATATGCAGGGTACTCTACTTCCTGTCTACAGACCATCACGTCGTAGTCCAACCTTGTTACGTAACATCGGATAACAAGGGTCCTTTTCAGGACCAAATAAAATTCTTCTTTCTTTCTTTCTTTCTTTCTTTCTTTCTTTCTTTCTTTCTTAGGGGCTGCCTGGCCCAGGCGGTAAAGGCGTGCTCGGTTCGCCCGGAAGGACGTGGGTACGAATCCCCGTCAGGAAGTCGTAAAATTTAAGCAACGAGATTTCCACTTGCCTGATGTTCACTCAGCCTACACCAAAAAATGAGTACCAGGTTAATTTCTGGGGGGAAAGGCGGCCTGGCGTAGAGCTAACCACTCTACCCCATCAAGTGCCGAGGTTAAGGAGAGTGGAAGCCTCCAAGGGCCTTATGGCCTGTACGGAGATTGCTTTACTTTTGCTTTGCTTTTCTTTCTTAATCTGTTTACCCTCCAGGGTTGGTTTACCCCTCGGATTCAGATAGAGATCCCACCTCTACCGCCGCAAGAGCACTGTCCTGCAGAGTGAGACATTGGGTCGGGGGGTACAAATCGGGAGGGTGACCCCTACCTCGCCCAGGCGGCCTCAACTGCTATGCTGAACAGGCGCCTTGTGGGAGGGGGGATGGGAGGATTGGAGGGGATAGACAAGAAGAGGGAAGGAAGCGGCCGTGGCCTTAAGCTAGGTACCATCCCGGTATTTGCCTGGAGGAGAAGTGGGAAACCACGGAAGCCACTTCGAGGATAACTGAGGTGGGAACCGAACAACCCTCTACTCAGGTGACCTCATGAGGTTGAGTGGACCCCATCCCAGCCCATATACCACTTTTCAAACTTCGTGGCAGAACCGGGAATCGAACCCGAGCCTCCGGCGTTGGCAGCAAATCACACTAACCACTACACCACAGACGCGGTCCAATTAAAAATAGACTCTTTAGAACAGGATGATATGCGGCCATGTTACAGTCACTGTAAATGGCGTTAATCGAAAATAAGAAATGACTACCAGCCTACAATTCGAACCTACTACAACACAGCTTGGCTGACACAACAGCAGTGATGCTGTGATGCCACCGTAGCTACCGCGAGCCTCGGTATAGTGCCAGCACGTTGTAGTCCTTATCTACGCTTCTTGTCCAAACGTAAGATAGTGTTATTCGCAGCTGTGATCGTTTTCCACATTCACTATAGAATATAGTTTAAGTAATAGGAATAACACTGCCATTAATGATTTCTATCATATTCGCGAGCATTATATAAACGGTATGGTTGTACTAAGGCCATAAAGAAGCGGTACTAATGCTTTTCGGATGACTATGATACACGTGTTAGTTGGGTTACCTACCTCCGAAAAATAAGGGGTTGGTGAACCACCCGGTAGAATGATTAACAAATAATACTGATTAATTCAGATTTGCTCGTAAATACAGCACATAATGTACACCTGCTACTGCAAACACAATTTACTGAAAACTGGCTGAGCAATTTGTTGCATACCAGCAGTATTATGTAAGAAGGTGTACTCGATTATGTTGTGTACGTGTAGATAGTTCCAGCTGGCAGGTAGTAAAAGGAATGTGACCGACCACGGATCAACTTTCACACAAAATAATAAGCTACCTCGTGACTGCCATCAGATAATACAGTATAAGTGCAGCATACTGTTCAAGGTTGCATCTGTTTCAAGGTATTTCTTCACCTCTTGAATGAAACAAAGTGTCTTTCTCAACGAAATAATCGGGTACGAGTTTCCTCTGTGGTTCAGTGTCAGTCTTGAGATCCCATGATCGCGGGTTCAAACCCAGCAGCGGTAGTAGGATTTTTAAAAGGCGAAATACAATTCTTTCGGCATTCCATGTCGTACTGTGTCGGCAGGTGGAAGTGTTCTGGCGACACATTTGATGTTTGAGATGAAAATCCACAGCCCGTTTCCAGTCATTCGACCGGGTCAGGGATGGAATGAATGAAGGCCCCATCTAACGGCGAGGATAGGAATTGTGCCGGCTGCCGAAGCCTGTCGCACTCCTCTGGGACAATGACTAATGACTGACAGATTAAATGCAATGATAGTGGAGAGTGTTGCTGGAATGAAATGATGACAGGGAAAACTGGAGTACCCGGAGAAAAACCTGTCCCGCCTCCGCTTTGTCCAGCACAAATATCACATGGAGTGACCGGGATTTGAACCACAGAACACAGCGGTGAGTTGCCGGCGCGCTGCCGCCTGAGCCACGGAGGCTGTACATATGGTGTTTACCCCCCCCCCCAAATAATTAAGAACTCAACCACGGATCACCCAACGGAATTCTTGTTTCTCTAGAGTAAAACAAAACGTCTAAATTGACACACACAGGTGGCCTTAATATCAAATCAAAATGCCTACACATCATAGCAGAAGCCATATTATTATTATTATTATTATTATTATTATTATTATTATTATTATTATTATTATTCCTTCTGATGTATGCTTTAAAAATGGGACAGGATATGATCACGAGATCCATACGTTTCATTCGATACTTTCAAACGTGGTTACAACAACCTGTAATGTAAAAAGAGAAAAAAAGGCGTGGCGCAGGTTGGACTCGCAAGGAATCCTTTCCCAATCGACTTCTCAGATATCGAAATGACTTGCGATGGACAAGAAGTAGAGTTTATTCACATGTTTCATGCAAAATTTCAGCTGCGTATGACGAATGGTTGGGATAGGAAAGGCCTAGGAGTTTGAAGGAAGCGGCCGTGGCCTTAATTAAGGTACAGCCCCGGCACTTGCCTGGTGTGAACAGGAAGGACAACATGACCAAAATAAGTTGAATACGTACGTAAATATATAATACAATTTATTGCTTTACGACTTCTTTACACAGTGTATATAGTGCATTTGCAAAAGGTAATCATTTTAAACATATAATGTAAAATATTATATTATAAAACAAAAAAGTTAATGTCCCACTTTCATCACAATACAAGATTCTAGCATTCGTCATAACAGAGATTATCAACATTTTGGAACGTCCCGAAAGACGGCTAGAATACACAAAATTCAAATGCTATTAAAGCATTTCTAAATACAGTACAATTCATAAATACGTGACAAAGGTCAGTTTTCGAATAGTAAGAAAACTTCCACCAGAGACAATACTTACATAAAAGACTCACTGCTACGCCACTTTCCCTCTCGGAAAGCTCGACGATGTTCTCTTGAAAACCCATCTGTTTCAGCCCATATAATAAAAGCATAACAATATTTACGTTTCTAATCCCCATTACCGTAACTCGCAAGAAGTAAGGTGATTTCAATCGTAGACAGCCAGACGTTAAATAGGATGCTTTGTTTAGAAATATTTCTATCGACGCGACATGAGGTCACAACATCGTAGCTACCAAGCCCCTCATTGGCGGATACCCGCATAATGGACATGTCTGAGAAGTTGCCGATGAATTGCAGAGTTGTAAGGGGGTCGACTGGAAAAGGTTCCTTCTTAGAAGGCAGGCACTCCACCGTCTTGGACACAAAGATGCCAAACATCGAAAAAATGTAAAACGAATGTATTTAATTTAGTCTAAGGTAAGTTATTATTTGAACAGAATTTTGGGGAATTCTGTCGTGAGTAAATTTGCCGAAATAATAATGGGATTGCCAATTAGTTCCGCAAATCGTGCAGTGAGAATTGGGTGAGAGAACAAACTGGGGCCAAAGACATGTAATTCCAAAGGTAGTATATATCTGCTATAAAATGAAACGTTAAAGAGATTAAATACGTGGAAGGGGTGACGAAATATTAGAGATAATAGGAAAGAGAGTTACAACGGGAAGTAAGAAGGTTGTGTAAGTAGATACTCCACAGAATTAAAGGCGTACAGAAATCAACAATAAGGGCACACCGTAGTAACAAGAAAACATTAGTAGATTTCTGTAAAGTAAAATACTAACTGAAAGGAAAATAAGGGGCTTAATTTGGTGGTTAAGAGGAGCGTACAAGAATAAAAATTCTAATAAAAGAACGAAAATCAATAAAGACGTCGAGCTAGCAGGATTACTTAGGATTGAAAAGAACAAAATTTTTCAGTGTACTGCAGTTTACAGGTGTCACATCTAATATTGATTCGTACGTCGAGTCACGAATTATGCACTTAGAAATCTGTAGAAATGAAAACCGTGCTGATCAAGGTTGTGGAAGACGAGATGTCTATTATTCTTCTACACTACACTAAAATCTCTATCGTTTATTTGTCATTGGTTGGGAAGTTAAGATGAATAAATTACAAACAAATCGAATGTTGATATCTCAGCCGTGTACTGTACTTGCCATGGAATATTTCAATCAGCCTTGTTAAGGCATATCTAAGAAAGATGACCAAACAAAAAGACATACACGATGCATCATTACATATAAAGTAATTGTATTGGAACTACGTACAATGATGTCAGCTCAATGAGATTAACAAAGAGTTGCCGATATTCAGAAGGAGCCTGTAACAAGGGAAAGAGAGGTTAAGACGAATAGAAAGTTGAAGTGCAAAAGAGGAGGGACAATCCACGATGGACAATGGGCCAATAGGTACTGACCTCATCACCTGATAGATAATAACTGCTAAAAGGAGGACAGGAAGACGATACAATACCCATTGCAAATGAAAGTTCTCTTAACCGTAAAATTACTTCTCGCATTTTCCTTTAGCCTGTGTTTATGGTATTGAAGGTTAGCACACCTGTGTTACTAAATTGGTAAGTCTACTGCAACCAACCAATTTTAGAACTAGAATATATTATAATGTCTAGAAGGAAAACATACGAATTTGCACAACCGAATTCTGACAGAGTATTATTAGTCTATTATTATTTTAAATATACACATACCGTGATTCCATGGGAAATTTATAACCACATGAAGATTTCATAGCCATTTAACTCCACTACAAACATTTTAAAATCTTATCATACAAACGGTTACAACTTAGCAGTATGTCCCTTTTCGAGCAAGCGTGTAGATTTAGGTGACTGTTGATATTGTGATGATAGCGATGTATTTACAGTTTTGTATGGAATCCGAAGCATAGGAATGAGACATCACTCAAAAATCTCACGTGCAGCAAACTGTGGCCGCCACGGTGAGAAGTCACCAGTTGTAACCGTCCAGGCTTCTCCAGCCCTACTAATTTAATATAATATCATTTTACGCGATATCATTTGATATCAAGTTTATCCGCCATCGGCAATTATTCATAACATATTTATTCAACGTCAATCATTGGTAATCAAGGCCTTTTTGAACCATATTGTATATATGATAACATCGTTTATTATTTAAATTATTATATTATGTAGGATAAGAATTCATTATGTTGTAAAGACGGTCAATATGTTGAGACATAGTTGTCTTCATTTCATTTCATCTCATATTTGTGTATACAGAGGGTTGTTCTTGAAGCTGGGGATTTTGCGTGACTCATGGGTTTGGGGAAGGCAGTAAGCAGCGACCCGTGCGCGAGGCTTGCATACCAGTAGAGTACATCATCGCCACGCCTACTGCACTCGACAAGAAAGAAGAGAAGGGGAGATGATAATGCGATCTACGAATCAGATGTTTCGTTATATAGAGATCTGAGATGAAGCTGTTACCTAGAGTGGGGGAGCCCGGTGATATTACCAAGTGCGGAGCGAGATATTTACGTATGCTCCATCACTACTACTTCTACTGTGAACATCTACTTTGAACGACGTGATTTGAATTTTGAAACAGTGTGTGGTCGCTCCGCGACATAGTTATTTTTTGTACAATGTGTTGTCGCTTCGATACAGTACTTACGTGAGGTAATGTTATCGGATCTGCGTAAGACGAAACAAGCTTACGGCTTGTGATATTCAGTAAATATTCTGGACGAAGAACTATGTTTAGTTCAAGTCTACGGAATTTGGTACAAGTCTGTACCGTATAAATTGTATAGCTCAGTTGGATTGATATTTCTACTAATATGGAAAAATTCATATCTCTGAATTTTCTCCTCATACGATCAACGCTGATCAGTTTTTACAAGTATAGGGCCAATGTCTAATTTAAAGACTAGGCAAGTATGGAGTGCTAGTCCAGATAGCCCGTACCATATCACAGAAGGAAGGAAGGATGTCCATGGAGGAAATTCTACATCGAGAAGGAGAGAACGAGTAACCACGGAAACCAGATGACTTCAACGGAAGCTGCAATTGGTGAGCTTCAATTAGATAAAGCAAGCAATTAGTAAATTCAGTAAATTCTAAATCCCTCCACGCTTTAAGGAACTTTTCCGATTCATCTCATTTTTTTGTATAATAAATTCATTTGTATTTTATATTGCGTTAATTTTGTTTCTTAAGCGATACTTAATGGTTAATTATTTAAAATCCTACCCCTGTGATTTAAGTATAAGTCTCTATGCTAGTAAATATAAATTTTGGTTTACAGTTTTGTTTAAAACTGTAACCATGGCGCCCAAACATCACATAGAGAAATGGGAAGCCATGGAATGTTAATTGTTTCTATTTGCGTGGCAATTTGCGGGCAAGCCACAAATAGTTTATTTGATATTCATGTGTCCCAAGATAATAATCTCCCCAAGTGTTTTGGATGAGAGGGAACAGTTACACAGTGTTATACAAAGCTGTTTGATAATCATATTTTCTATGTTCCATTTCGTTAATTCCCCTTTCACGCATAAGGCGTATATTTCGTTTTCATATTTACTCAATTAAATACCTTCTGTTCCAGCCCCCTCGCCCTATCATCCATCTTTACAATTTATGATCTTGTAAGACCTCTTTAGTATTCTAATAGTCTCCTCCATGTTCCGAATATTTCTGGCTTCCACATTTAATTTTCCATTTATCAACAACGGAAGATGGACGATACTACACAACAAAAGCTTATTTAACTGAATTCATCACATAATTTCACAACGGGAGACCAGTTTGTGCAGGATTACCACTGCTGTCTCAGATTCTCTACGCTGAGTATTTGCGTGATTGATACTGTCCAATAACCTGTATTCTTCTTCTTGGTGTTTCTATCTAGGATAATAAATTTAGCAGACATCAGCTCCATTTACTTTATTTGTGTGTACACTTTTATTTTCACTCGTCACTTAAAACATCCCAATGAGCCAGATGCTCAAGGTAGCGGAAATCATTTAACAAACTTTAAATACATTTAACGTATTTTAAAGAGGGTGATGTACATTTTTATGGATCTAAACACGGCATTTTTCATTTCTTTCGTTACAAAATACAATTTTCTCCTTAATCAGTGTAAGAAACCGTATCTTTATTACTTCAAACAATGTGTGAATGTTCATGCACATTACTTGCAAAGTTTCACCGTCCAACTCTACATATCGTTGTTAATTTTCCTCAATTTTCGATTATGTGCACGGGTTTCACCACAATTCCAAAACTAGTGTTTGCATGCAATTTTGTACGGTACTGTATTTTCTCCTTTCCTTTTTTGCAAGTTGCTTTACGTCGCACCGACACAGATAGGTCTTATGGCGATGATGGGACAGGAAGGGACTAGGAGTGGGAAGGAAGCGGCCGTGAGGTCTTTAAATTATTTCCGCATGAAGTCTTTACATGTACATATTTCAGTGAATTGTAGTATTTGTTGTGAAAACCCCAATTAATTACAAATAATTAATATGCCCATTTGATAACATTTTAAAGATAATTACTGGGTTTTTAAAAACCTGAACGTTATTTAATCACAGTTATTCATGAACATTTAAGTTTAGGTCTAACTAGTATTTACAGTTGGTGAACGCTAACATTTTGTATTTTATTAAATTTAAGGTAACGAAAGTAATAATACCTTCTTCCCCTGCCTTAAGTAACCCACAGCATTAGATTCGACGTTCAGAATATAAGGTACTTAATTAAGCAGGAATACACAATTGTCTTGACACAAGGAAGCTTATTCTTTACAACCTAGTGAGTTGACCGTGGGTCAGGATCACGTAGCTGTGAGCTTGCATTCGGAATTTAGTGGGTTCGAAACCCACTCGACAGCCCTGAAGATGGTTCATCGTGGTTTCCCATTTTATTCAGTGCGGTTCGAATTAGTGATGGGTAGCTCGTGAATGAGTCGTTCAAAATGAAGGCTTCACTCCTATGAAGTGTGAACTAACCACTCAATTTCAATGAATTGCTAGTTCAAACACTTCACAGTCCTCGCACTTCATAACATTCACAACTCATTCGATTCGTCCGTCGCTCGCTCACTCACTTGTTCTCTTCCCCCTCTCACCATTTGCGTCACTCTTTACCCCTTCAATGCCAGGCCCATCCTACCTCTCAACTGCGTTCTTAGATATATTTATACGGAGCAGGCTTCTCTGTTTATCTTTTACCTTGTCCCTTCAACCATCATCTATAAGCTGTAAGCGGGTATGTCATAGGACAGGGCCTCTCAGGGTGCATGCGCCTGGTGCATGCACTGTGCACGCTGCAAAAGTCGACTTCGCTTGGTTGACCAGAGTGCAGACACCCACTCCTCGATTTGGAGCAATAGCGCTGTCTCTCTCTTTCCCCCACGCCTGTCTCGCTCGCTCCGCCTGTCTCCCTCTTCCTCACTTGCTCCGTAGCGCTCCAAATCCAAGCCGAGTTGAGCCGAGCTTAGCCGAGTAGCCCAGAGAAGAAGCATTGGTCCGAGCCGAGCCGAGTGGAACCGATGCACTGTGCACAGGAACTCTGCGCCGCTGTTTGCACGCGTGAGATTTTGGGCGTTTGAGAGGCCCAGTCATAGGATGTCCATCATTACATAGCTCAGCCATCTGTTGGTAATATTATTGAGTATTATGAATCTTTATTGAGTGAGTGAGAGTGAGACACTGTGAATGAAGTCGCTGATGAATGACATATCGATAGCAGCTTCGTTACGGTTCATTACTTCATGAACGAACTACTGCAATTGAACGATTCACAGTAACGAGTGTGCATGAGTGAAGTAGTTCATACGAAAGAACTGGTTCGTCCCATCACTAGTTCGAACCCACCATCATCCGAATGCAATTTTACGACTAATCGGCCCGTACCATAGAGCCTAGACACTCAGCGATAGCAAATAAAATATTTCCTCAGCAGTTTGCTCAAATCCGCGAGAAATGGTGGGGAAAAATCATACCTACGATATCAGCAACCAGTAATAGTACGTTTGAACTCTGAATAATTCAGCTTCACAGTCTTCTTATGGAATGTGACGTAACATGTCCGGCTACAAAGGTGGGTGGTGGATTATCACATTTTAAATAATAATTACTATACAGCGTATGACATGTTTATTACAGTAATTTGTCATTTAAATGAGAAAATTATGACAGTAAATTACCATAAACACCACACAAGGACATACTTCTTCACAGAGACTGGTCACTGGAGTACGCCTATAATTTGCCACAAAGGACACCCACGTTTGAAATTGCCAGCGTTTCAAGAGCAAGGTCAGACAATCTTCGAAATTAATTTCCGAAACTGATGCCCGTCTATTTCAAAGACAACTCAAACGAAAACAACAGCACAAAGAGTGTATGTTATGTAACCAGCTAAAGTACCGTAAAATGGGACTGAGTTCTGCAACGGGTTCCATTAAGGCTCCTGAAACCAGTTGAGAAGCTATCTGGTACGAGAGGCATTGGTGTGATATCAAATCCTTTATCCAGCAGGAATCTATGAAACTGCCTTGAATTTTGAGCACAATACCTATATAACAAGAGAGTAGTATCTATATAACATCAGAGGTCATTATGCAGTTTGCTGCAAAATTTTACGCCTTAGCGCATCTACCTAATAATAAGGAATAGCCTATTTATTGAGGGATAAAAATATATTTGATGATCTATCTTATTGCTCTTTCAAACTTCAGTAGAATTAACGGTCGCGTGACAGAGGAGCATTACGAGCACAAGAATGCCACGACCAATCTTTCAGGTGGCAACAGGAGATCAATCTCTCTTCAACACCACGCCTTGCTTGTAGCTATTACTGTAGTACAACCTCATGCCAAATACCAGTATCACAACGGATTTAAGGAGAACTTTTCAACAGGAGATTCCAAAAGTGAAATTTTAAAAAAGTCGAACGGGGCTGTGTCGAGGTCACGACCGCAAGTTTTGACGTAAAATACGTACCAAGTGGTAGGAATTTTGGAAATATATGGATAGTCTGTATGAGTTAAAATTGTTTTTTCGACATTTTATTTCTTAACTATTCTAAGCTGATTTATACTTCTTCAAGACGAAGTCGATTTGCAATGGGTCTGTGATATGACATGAAAAGACATCGACGTCAATGTTACAGGCGAAATTGAAATCTATATTTGTACCACCCTGAGTGGTGGAAGCATTGAGAGGCGCACTGTATCACCATGGTGATCAGCATCCACATCCGTTAGTTACAAATCATTTTCCAGCCTTGGGAGATGTGCTCGCCTGGGGCTTCAGTTGTGTGGAACAAGTCTCTCGACGCTCGGCCGTCTTTATTTAACTTTGAGACGTTCCTGATAAGCATTTTCATGCTGGACATTGGTAATTTTAGACTTCTTCGAATTCTGACGCGCCGATTTTTTAAGTCTACAATACCTCTGAGATAATTTTGAAGACAATTATTTATTTTATTTATTTATTTATGTATTTATTTATTTATTTATTTATTTATTTGTGGTTTAACGTCCCAGTAACTCACCGAAGGTTTTTCGGCGACAGAAGGATGGGAAGTGGCCGTGGCTTTAATTAAAGTACAGCCCCAGTGTTTGCCTGGTGTGAAAATACGAAACCACGGAATACCATATTCTGGGCTACCGAAGCCATTTGTTGTCCGTATGTCTTGACATTTTGTAAAATAAGGAGATTTTTTTGCAGTTCTTCGCATTGCAGTTTTCTCAAATATACAAAATTTGAACTTTTTTCGCCGTATACTTGTAGAAATGAATGCAATAAATGAATAGAAATCTCCAACGTACAACTACGCCGGAGTCCACAGTTACACTAATTTTTTTTTTGCTATTTGTTTTACGTCGCACCGACACAGTTACACTAACAGAATAATTATTAGCTGTGCGGCTCGGCCATTTTAACATCTCAACATCGCGGCACTACTGCATCGCCCGATGACGTCAAATCGAGGTCAGATTCTTGTTCCTGGGTATAGTGGTCCTTCCTGTATATAATTAGATATTGAACACCACAGTTGTACGTACTGTCAAGAAATTATTTCGATTTTAATACTTTCGTGTTTTTGTAACACTCGCCGGCCCAAGAACGGTTACAAAACTTGTACGAAAAAAAATTAATTAGCACTATGCTGTAACAGATCAGAGCTGGAGGAAAAATATTTCTGTATAGACGAATGTTTCATTGATAATTTCGTGCGAATTTCCTGAGATTTTGTATCATTATTCTATTTTTCTGTTTCTATCTGTCCATATGTTTATATTTTACAACTTATTAACAAAATAACTATATAGATAATAAAGCAAATAATGTCGGTAAACTGTATATTAGCAGTTCCACCGTTTATCTGTTAGCCCTACTTCGATTAGCTATGCCATTCCTATTTCATTCTCCCATTTTAAATGTTATGCCTATATATGAACTATCAGCACCTGTAAGCCACTTATTCGATTTTAAGTGTGGGCACACAGTCATACTTCACCAAGTTTAATTAATTTTTAATTTCGTGTGGCTATTTCTAGCCGAATGCAGCCCTTGTAAGGCAGACCATCGGATGAGGGTGGGCGGCATCTGCCATGTGTAGGTAACTGCGTGTTACTGTGGTGGAGGATATTGTTATGTGTGGTGTGTGAGTTGCAGGGATGTTGGGGACAGTATAAACACCCAGCCCCCGAGCCAATGAAATTAACCAAAGAAGATTAAAATCCCCGACCCGGCCGGGAATAGAACCTGGGACCCTCTGAAACGAATGCCAGTACGCTGACCATTCAGCCAACGAGTCGGACACTTACTCAAGTGACGATATTCAAATGTTCGACACTCACTGACGACTTAAATTAGCACGATATGTGTCCACCGATTCTCATATTTTAAATAACAAGACAGCTTCAATTCGAGATTTATTCTTCTCTTCCAATCAGTGGGATCATGGCTGTATTGTGTCGTATATGTGGACTTGGTCGTATTTTACAGCCGGATTCCCTTCCCGATCCCAACCCACTGTGGGAGGATGTATTGATTACTGCATGTTTCTGGGGTGGTTGCTAGTGTGCTATGTTGCGTGCATACGAGAATGTGTATACTGATAGAAACACAAACACACAGTCACCGAGCTACACAGGGCAAAAATACTTAACTCCGCAAGTAATCAGACACGCGACCCTCTGAACGACGCTGATCATTCGCCCAAGTAGCTGAATTATTATTATTAACATCATCATTATCTAAACTGTTTAGACAATATCAAAGTGAAACTCATTTGCCCGGTTACAAGACTCAAATTGCCCGAATACACAACATCGTAATCTAGGTATGTGTGTGAAAAGTATATTAAGCATGGATCGATATAAGGGCGTGTCTAAAAACAGCTAGAAATGGAGAAGTTCTTACGGAGTGAATAGTACTGCATTGATATGCCTTCCATCACCGTATAGACCTCGTGCGCATGGATGTTGCTGCGCTCTGGCGGCAAGTTGCTCGAATAGTTCATGTGACTTGCTCTCGTCAGTGAAGTGAAGCAACGCGATTATCAGGCTGCGTTTGTGGAGATACGAAATCAAATTCGAGATGGAAGAAAGTTCTACAAAGAGTAGAACAAATTGGTCTGTGGTTGGATGTAACTATTCCTATACAAATTGTCCTCCTGGAACGAAATTCTTCGTATTCCCAAACAATAAGCACACATTTGGTACCTAACTCTTTTAGACAAAATTGTTCGTCTCGTAGGTGTCTTAGTGAACTTCAGTCCTCCGATCAATAAAACAGACGACTAGTATATTTTAGGTAAAGGCCTAAACTTAAACATGATTATATAATTATTGAATTGCACATGATTACATCGATTTAGTTCACTAATTTTTTTTTTTTACTTCTAACTCAAGTAGAAATTATATTATGTTTGAAATGTCTGAATAGTGGTAAAATCTATGCTTGAGTATGGTAACAATGTAACACTATGCATAACGCTTGAAAATTAGTGGAAGTTAATGTTCGAAATAAAACCTGCGTGCCGTGAGAATAATATTTGAAAGGAATTCTTCTTTTCTGGAGACACCCACTTTCACACTTTTCTTTGGAGAATATACAAAAAGTCACGGGAGTTGCGGTTCAAAATATACAATGATGCCTGTACCTGGGTGTAATATACGTGAGTTTCCTTTAACTTGATATCGCCATCAATGTCAATATACAAATTTGGAACATTACACATGTTCTCATCAATCACGGGCTTTTCCCAACACGAGTAAGGGAACTTAATCTCCAAAAGAGAGGATCAGTCCTGACCTAGCACTATCCCATCCAGGCTACTAGGGTTTATTAAAATCTCCACTCTGCAGTGTCATGATCTTGTGAACACTCCGGCTGGCAGATATGTGTAATTTTCTTTGATCGAACCACGCAGGATTTTTAGACTGAGCCCTAGTCGCAGTAGCATACGTCTACGATTTTGTGACTTTTACGTTGTCATAATAAAAATTCAGGACGTCACTTTGCAACGTGCATTCATAATAATTGTTTGGCACTATTGATATCTTGCCACTTGACAAGTAATTTATTCCATAGCATCTAAACAGTTTATTAACGTTTTGAAGGTCTAATTGCTGTAGACACTGAAGTAAAAGTCCTGTTTTGCTCTGTTCTACAGCATCATCCACGGTAGCTTCAACAGTCGAATTGGAGATAATTAAGGATTCACCTTCACACTCGGCCTTCAAAATTCTTGTAAAAGCAGTCTATAAATTTAATTTTATCATATAGTTCAGTTTTGATGAATGTTTCAAATCCCTCACTTTCCAGTAGGCTACAAACTAGCCGCTTACTTAATCTGTCCTTGAACATTTCTCCTAAATATTCTGCGGCAACATTTTTCGGTTTTTCCCATTGTTGCAGAAAGGAAATCTTCGAAGAATCTTTCTGTATTAATATAAATGCAAGGCTTGCAATCGATCTGTTAAATGTTAAAACAAGACTAGCATTAATTAATGAAAAAAATAATTTACAACGGCAATGGACACGGAAAATGTGTACTGTATATTAAAGTTATGTTTGAAATTAATAGTCTGTATATACATATGACTTATGGTGCAAAAAGAAAGGTAACTATTACTGTAAGTTTAACTGCATAAGGCGTTTGATTAATGCTCGTTTCTTCTCCCAATCGTTCTTTCACCTGGAATATGTGATTACTGAAATATGACTTATCCCAACGAATATTCTGAAAGTCCACACAAATCTCTATGGACGACGACAGTTCAGCTTTAAATGGTTTCCTTCACTGTCACACTTGATTCTCCCGCACAAGCCACTACACACAATCGTCACATGAATGTTCTGAGCGAGTTGCCGCTAGGAGCGCCAGCAGGTAAAATTTCGCCATTCGCACGAGGTCTATTACATGAGCCTAGTAATGTATTTACTAATAGACGCGGACGACACAAATGCCTGAGGTACGTGTTCATATTTATTTGAAGTCTTCTTGTCTCTTGCTCTGATACAGACTCTTGATATAATATACTGACCGCTTCCTCCATTGATTCTTGAGTGCCATCAGATGATTCTTGTTAATACAGTACTAATCAATAACATTAAATAGTAAATTATCCAATGTACCGTATTGTACGTCGATTCCTAGAAGTGTAGTGACATGGATGTTCTAGATAGGTTTGGCATTGTTTACCGTTTTTAATATGAGTTGCTTTCGTCGCACTGACACAGATAAGTCTTATGGCGACGATGGGACAGGAAAGAGATAGGAGAGGGAAGAAAGCTGCCGTGGCCTTAATTAAGATACAGCTACAGGTACAGGATTATGCTACATTACCTGCCCGATTCACTATGAATAATAATTCTGACACTGACATTTTACATTTCCAAAACCCACGGTATCCCCAACTTTTCCGGCATTTTGGGTCTTTAGTCAATACACTCAAATACACTCAATACACTGAAATGAAACGGCGTATGGCTTTTAGTGCCGGGAGTGTCCGAGGACATGTTCAGCTCGCCAGGTGCAGGTCTTTTGATTTGACTCCCGTAGGCGACCTGCGCGTCATGATGAGGATGAAGTGATGATGAAGACGACACATACACCCAGCCCCATGCCGGCGAAATTAACCAATTAAGGTTAAAATTGCCAACCCTGCCGGGAATCGAACCCGGGACCCCTGTGACCAAAGGCCAGCACGCTAACCATTTAGCCATGGAGCCGGACAATACACTCAATGATCTATGGTTAATAATTTTCCTCCTTGGATTAACAATTACGAGGAACCGGTAATCTCGCTGTGTACCTCTTTTAACCTAAAATTCACACCACTAACACCATATTTTGTATGGCAGTAACATTTCTCGTTTACACATATGATCATCAAACATTTCTGACCATTCACATAACTCGAAGATCTAGGTCTGTAACTCGAATATCTATCGATATCTCGAAGGGGCTGCCTGCTGTCATTTCTTGATTGTTACAGTACTTTTGCATCCATCTCTGGGCACAGGCCAGAGCAAAGTGTAGCTTCCACTGAAGTCCCAGTCTCATCCATGGCTGTGACAATATGGAAGCTGCTGGGGTATGGGTGGTGCTAATTAATGACATTCAGAGCACAGCCAGTGTCTCTGAGTGTCATGAAAGGTGTTGCTCATAGGGTTAGTTGTGCTACAATAGCACTGTCTGGCCCAGTGAGGAAAGCAATGGCAAACTACCTCACTCCTCATCTTGCCTAGTACCCCTCATTTTGGTACTTCCATTGGTTTTTGTGGTTTCCCTATAACTGCATAGACTTTGGTGATGCTATTTGAGGATCCAACCAGCCTCAGGGCTGATGACCTAACAGACAGACATGTCGAAGGGAATTTCGTTTCCCGACGAGATCTTGTATGTTTTACGTGTTATATATTTTCTATAACTCGAGGTTCTATCACTCAAATTTTTCGATACCTCGAAGGACATTTGAAGCCCTGATGTAAAATGTGTTTCCGTAACTCAAATCACGCGTAACATTACGGTTTTGCGAACATATAACCCTCACGAAAATCTAGTTCCTCTAAAAGGATCCTGAACAAAAGTCGTCTCCTTATATAAGTATAAGCAATCTCTTAGTTTTAGTCAGAATGTACTGTCTGATTAGCCGTGTACCATAACAATTTAAAATCCTACTTGATGCTACTTCACAACATTGAGCAAGCTCTTGACAGTAAGGGCTGGTGTGTAACTTAAGTTGGGGAGTTCCTGGTCTGCTGGGTTGGTCAAGCCCTGGTTTATTCAAGGACAGTCATCAGTTGGTGAGTACGTGTTTGGTGCTATCGATATGCTAGAGAAATCTGCAGAGAGTACAGTGTTACAAAGTAAACAACAATGGAAAAGTACGGACTTCTCTTCAGTACGAATTTGTAAGTATCCAATGTTCCCTATAAAGTCATAACGAAGCTGGTTTTAAAACACCAAATTGTAGATGTAGAGATAATATAATGGTATTGGCGGAGACGAAGTATTTCTATACATCGAACATTCGATAACTCGAAGTGTTTTCACCCTCCGCAAGCACTTCACAAGCACTTTGTCCGATGTATATATAGTATGTATGAACGTATATAGTGTATAAAATAGGTTCGCATTATGGCTTGTTCAAGGATTTTTATCCTGTTTTAAAGGTTGAAACGGAGTTCAGTTAGCCTCACGAGGTAACCTGGAGGACTATAAATATTAAAAGCAGTAAATCCAGCAAAGAAAGTCAAGCAATACGACTGAGATGTGTCGCAATGACAAATATGGCACTTTTTAATTTGCAGGTCATCAGTCATGACAACACACGTGCACAGATAATATTTCAGTACATTAACATACAGTGACTAGTAGAGAATCCTTTAGAGATGATTAATAATATTATTGGTTTTACATCCCACTAACTAGTTTTACGGTTTAAGGAGACGCCGAAGAAAGAGATATTTTCCTCGCAGGAGATCTGCTACATGCTGGTATATCCATTGACACGAGGCTAGCGTATTTGAGCACCTTCAGATACCAATGGACTGAGAGAGGATCGAAAACGCCAACGTGAACCACTGGGCCTGGCAGGTAAGATTTTGGTCACGTCGGTTACGTCTATGAAGTTGGTAGCTGTGAATGAATTATCAAATCGTTCAACCATTTTTTGTGTGTGAAAACTGGGAAACCACGGTGACCCATCTTCATGACGGTGGAGCTCGAATCTACCATCTCCCAAAACGTAAGCTTAAAACCACACGAGTCTACCGACCGTTAAGTACAGTACCGGTATATATAAATGTATGTAGTGAATAAAATAGCATAAAAATACTGTTTATATCCTGATCATAGTCGTGAGACTTCCAATTTTACGTGAATCCGAACCATAGGGACATGAGGCTATATTTGATTTCAAATATTCCACTTACACTGGCCGGGACTCGAATCGATGTAACCTCGATGAGAAGCCAATGACTATACCCCTCTGATATCAAACCTCACCTATGCAACAGTCTCTGATTTAAGTATGAATACTCGTTGAAGTACAACATTTATTGATATGTGAAGTGCCGATATGCTGTTGTGAAATAAATAGAACTTGAAACAGTTCGAATCGGGTCGAACAACTGAATAATGCAATCTGCTTATGAAACCGCCAGTATCATACATGAAGACATAGATGCTTTGTTGATTATACAGTCACGATAGCAAATCCATTGGCTACAGTTGTACAGAGTTCGACACCTCAATATCGCACTTTCACCCAGTTTTTATATACGAGAAATAAAGTCTTGAGGAGAAAGTAGCGCATTCGTGTGCAGATTGATTAGTTCCAATATGAACAATAAAGCAATTACGCAAATCGATGATACAGACTTTCGTATACTTGTTATAAATATCACAGCCATAGTGCACAGGCGGAATTTCATACTACCAACTTAATCGTAAAACATCATTATAAAACTACGTAGCACTGTATACAGTTAAGAACTTCCGAAATTTTCTGTGAATCATTCAGACGCCGAAGGTATCGGATATTTTATCTGCGCCAAGTTGGACAAACACTGCAGAAATTGAACATGGGTTTTTAATTACGACCATTTTAAAATAGATGTAGAGAAGTTTCAAAATCAAGATTATGTAATAGTTATTTCCGGGTTCGATTCCCGGCCAGGTCAGGGATTTTTACCTGGACCTGAGGGCTGGTTGGAGGTCCACTCAGCCTATGTGATTAGAAATGAGGAGCTATCTGACGGTGAGATAGAGGCCACGGTCTAGAAAGCCAAGAATAACGACCGAGAGGATTCGTCGTGCTGACCACACGACACCTCGTAATCTGCAGGCTTTCGGGCTGAGCAGCGGTCGCTTGGTAGGCCAAGGCCCTTCAAAGGCTGTAGTGCCTAGGGGGGTGGGGTAAAAGTTATTTATGCAACTACCACGGAAAGTAATCATTTAAGTTACGAGTGAGATGGTTCGTCGCGAAGCAAATACTCCATGTTTTATTGTTTTGTTATTCGTGTCTTCCTATGAAAGATATGCGAAGTGTGTATGTGGGGTTTTGTTGTAATAAGACATTTAAAAATAACGTTCTTTGAAGAAGCGAAAAGTCCACTAAGCTACCAGAGTCGTAAACATGGTCCTCTGGTATTGGATTAATGAAGGTTATACGAACTTTATGATGTACTGTGATATATGCGATATTTAAGCCTATCTGCTGGAAATCGATTCACCTATACAGTATTGTGTCCGGTTCCACGGCTAAATGGTTAGCGTGCTGGTCTTTGGTCACAAGAGTCTCGGGTTCGATTCCCGGCAGGGTCGAGAATTTTAACCATCATTGGTTAATTTCGCTGTCGCAGGGGCTGGGTGTGCGTGTCGTCTTCATCATCATTTCATCCTCATCACGACGCGCAGGTCGCCTACGGGAGTCAAATTAAAAGATCAATTACTCAGTTTTGTGATGGCGGCAGATTACTTGAGCTAGGAATGCAAATACGATATTTTGTGGGTACATCGGTATGGAACCACAGTGCTGCAATCAAGCGGAGAAAAATTCAACATGGTTAAGTTTGGTGTTCCTTGATTCATGATCTCTCTGAATATCCGTGTTTACGTTAGTGTGAAGCGGAGTTCAACCACTCAGTGACGATTTGTGATAAAACAGTGTGGAAAGTAATTACATTTTCCGCACTATTTTGAGTACGGGAAGACAATTACGTCATAGTATAAAATAAATCATCTATATATTAATAAATGTATGAAAACTAAAGTCAGTCAGTCCGGCCATTCTATCCGGTCGATTTTCTTCATTTTTTTAAACTGAAAGGTATTCATGCAGATTTATCATCAGGTACTATAAATCGCTGAACTTCCTCCTTCCACAATTTTTTTTTCAATTTTTTGTCGCTTTGAAGCAATCATATCTTTGGTTCTAATTGAGGTACGGAGCACGTTTTGGCCTAAGAACACTCAGTGGATTAAGCGCTTTCATTTCAGCTCTTAACTATTCAAAAACTGGTTGATTATGAGGAAAGATGAAGGCATATTCAATTTGACGTCTCATTTCTTGAACATTTTTTCTCATTAAGCAATCATATCTTTCGTTCTAATTGAGATACGCAGTTCGCTTTGGTCTAAAAACGTTCAGTGGATTAAGCGCTTTCTTTTGAGGTAATAACTACTTAAAATGGCAGATTCCGAGAAAATTTATGAGTACATTTGTCTCCATGACGAAGATCTTTGAAGGACTTTTTAACAGTTTGGCGCGTAGTGTTGTTCCAAAGAACGTTTAATTCAATTTATTTGTGTGATGTATTTTCAAGAGTTTTGTTGACATAATATTACATTCTATTACCACAGCAGATCATGTGCTTTATTTCATTAACTCGAAACTTTGCAAATACATCCGTGAGGATAGTAACGAACAACACCATACTTGGTACATTGCGGGAGGAGCCAGCGGGAAACTGCTAGTCTTTCCTTAACTATAACAGCGCAGACAGCAAAACTAATTACATATATCGTATTTTTTCGTGATTTCCGAGACTCATATTTCAGTTATCCTTAGAATTAGAAAACTGAATGTTTTTTTTTTTGCTATATGTTTTACATCACACCGGCACAGATAGGTCTTATGGCGACGACAGGACAGGAAAGGCCTAGGAATGGGAGGAGGCGACCGTGGCCTTAATTAAGGTACAGCCCCAGCATTTGCCTGGTGTGAAAATGGGAAACCACGGAAAACCATCTTCAGGGCTGCCGACAGTGGGGTTCGAAACCACTATCTCCCGGATGCGAGCTTACAGCTGCGCGCCTCTAACCGCACGGCAAACTCGCTCGGTATTGAATGTTTTAATACAGGCAATTTCATGATATGTTAATCATGTGTATTCTTCACGACATCCACAAGATAACCAATTTAGCCTAATGTTTATTTTTATTCCATGATTGAAAAATATTTTTAAATACATCAATGCTTTCATTCCCGGCAGTAGAATAAATCTGCGTTCTCAAATTCTATGCGCCGGGCTGGGTTGCTCACGTCAGCCTCGTGTCGGCAGGTTTAATGACACGTTAAATAACTCCTGTTGGACAATATTTCGCCACCTCGGTGCCTCCGAAAACCGTAAAAAGTAGTTAGTGGGACGTAGATCCCAATATATTAAATTATTATTCAATGTTAAGGGGCCTTGAATGTTATACGAATCAAGAATTAGTAAAGGATGACTGTGGTGAGGCTGAGCTCATTCGAGAAGCTCTAGCGTGCGTGCTCAGGTGAAGCGCGCAGATCGAAGTTCGTGTAGGGTTGCGTAAGTTCAGGCGCGAGTTTCAACATACGAACAAATAAATTCACTTCCATACAATTTCAGGAAGACACCCACAAAGTTTTGTGAACGTAGTCCGTCCTCTGCTTTGAAGAGAAACATATAGCGACTTTCAAAATGGTTTGAACGTGGGGATGTTGGTCAAATCTAATTAATATATTTTCAGAGTCTGTTAATAAATAACTACATTCCTCAGGTAGTTATTATTGTATTCCATATAATGTTATCATCAGAAATTTAAACAAATAGGGTACAGTACTAGTTATTATTGTATTCCATATAATGTTATCATCAGAAATGTAAACAAATAGGGTACAGTACTAGTTATTATTGTATTCCATATAATGTTATCATCAGAAATGTAAACAAATAGGGTACAGTACTAGTTATTATTGTATTCCATATAATGTTATCATCAGAAATGTAAACAAATACGGGTACTATTTTTAATAGTTTCTTCATAATATTTCGGTAAAAAGTTGAGTTTCGGAAAAATATTCAAAAGTTGATATAATGACGATTGTTGAACAGAGGAAGCTGATATTACGCCGAAATGAATATCTCCAACCATTTTTTTAAAAGATGGTCTACTGCCTGTTTATTTTTTCTGTAAGCTTGCATTCGAGAGATAGTTCGTTCGAACCCTGTCTTTGGCAGCCCTGATGATGATGTTCCGCCGTTTCCCATCTTCACAGCAGACAAATACCGGGGCTGGACCTCAAGGCCATGACAACTTCCATCCACGTCCTACCGTTCGTACCCCAGCGTTGTCAGAAATTGCTAAGGTCAGAGAGACATTAAAAAACTACACGAAGGACTCCAAACTTTCAACCAATATGTTTTAAAATACCTTATATCACATTATATGGAATTAGATTAATACTACCGGGCGAGTTGGCCGTGCGGTTAGGGGCGCGCGGCTGTAAACTTGCATCCGGGAGATAGTGGGTTCGAATCCCACTGTGGGCAGCCCTGAAGATGATTTTCCGTGGTTTCCCATTTTCACACCAGGCAAATGCTGGGGCTGTACCTTAATTACGGCCACAGTCGCTTTCTTCCAAGTCCTAGGCCTTTCCTATCCCATCGTCGCCATAAGACCTATCTGTGTCGGTGCGACGTAAAGCCACTAGCACAAAAAAGGATTAATACTAAGCCATTCAATATTACTAACAATACTTTTACGGTTTTCAGAGATGCCGAGGTGCCGGAATTTAGTTCCGCAGGAGTTCTTTAACGTGCCAGTAAATCTACCGACACGAGGCTGACGTGTTTGAGCACCTTCAAATACCGCCGGACTGAGCCAGGATCGAACCTGCCAAGTTGGGTTCAGAAGGCCAGCGACTCAACAGTCTGAGTCACTCAGCCTGGACCATTGAATATCACTTAATATTGAAATTTCCCTCAAGTTGTTGATTTTTAAGTGTTCTGCGCCTTAGAAAATCTGCTCGTATAGTTTAAATTTTCTCGAAAGTTAAACTAAAGTATTTCAACAACATAATATAAAATTATCACGATAATCCTCTTCTTTTTACGGAACATATGCTCACTCGTAACATTTTAGTTCAGCTGACTATGTTATTTTGAAAAACTCAAGTCATTAAAGAAAATGGTGGTAGAAATGCCTGCAAACTAACTAAATTACTAAGTAACGGGGGTATGTGATATTCGTCCAAAAGGGAAGAGGAGATCAAGCCGAGGATTCATTACATGACATGACAGCTCTCACAGGGCATTCCTTCAGACTGAAACAGATTTCTTCAGTGCCCACAGAAACATTAAATCGCTGGACGTAGTTATTCTACAATGCTTTCTTCATTTCATGTTATTATTATAATAAGAAGTTTCTAGAATGCTCTGATAATTTCACGTTATTTGTCGTAATAATAAATATGTGTATGCCAGATGGTAAATAATCCAAGGTCGATAATCTACCTTCAGATCTATATCGTGTCCCGAGATCGATATGTTGTTGATATCGCCCAACCCTAAAGGTATACTTACCCTAGTAGGGATATGAAGCAGGGATCTATCGATTAACAAGCATACGCCCAGCCAGATGGAACAAGGTAAATATCATAATACAAACGCTCTTAAGTACAGACATCAATGCGGCACTGCAGGGCGTCCTACTTACGGGAGTACTAATCAAGTTAATGATAATCGCGTAATTATCTGATGAGCTGTAGATACAGGATTTCGTTTCGCGCGACCGCTTGTGTCCTACTGAACTGCACGTAGTGCCAACAGGGAAACGATCAAGTGAGTACACATAGATACTGAGTGCCTCTATAAATAACATTTATCTTTAGTCTATGCATTATGAGAACGATGATTCTGTTCGACTAAAGCTTTTCAGGTCATACGAAGACCGTAGAGATAACCGATTCAATAAATATCTGTCTGTCTATACAGGGTGACCCAGAAGGAATGATTACTTTTCAGAGATATGACAGGAACGATCACTTGAAGCAAAAACCGTCACATTCCGAATGGTTTACGAGATGGAAAACTTGGGCCAGTGGCGCACACGTATGTGTCCTACCCACCCAACCTCTTTGACGTTTTATTCTAGGTCAACCTACCACGTTGCTTTCAACGTCTTTGCTAGAGATGTCTTTCTGCCATAACTAGCCCATTGAATGCGCAGTTGTGAGTGAAGTAGTGCGAGGGATTGAGAGTGTATCAGACAGAAGCATCGGTACACGCGCTGGCTAAAATTCCACACAGCTACACTAATGAAGAATATGCAGATACGGTTTCTGCGGTGATAGTGCTCCTGGTGCTGTTGAGGAATACCCTCGGCGCTTTCCGACACGTCGAATTCCTGATAGTAGAGTGTTTACCAGAGTTCTCAGCACATTGCGTGAAACAAGTGTTCTTCCAAGTCTTCTTAACAACCTGTGAAAGAACAGCAAGACAGTGTTGAAATGGTACAGCGTAGTCCTACTACCAGCACACGGCGACTTTCTGCACGTATCAATGTTCCACGAACACGTGTATGGCGAACATTACATTCGGAGAACTTGTACCCATTTCAAAACGTCAAAGAGGTCGGGTGGGTAAGACATATACGTGCGCACCACTTGCCCGAAAAACAAATGTAGATTCTGATCAGGGCATATGTCCATATGAAGTGTTTTGCTTCAAATGGTCTCTTCAGTCATATCCCTGAATACTGACCATTCCTCCTGGGACACCACGCATGTATATATGTATGTATGTATACTCTCTTCACACTAATCAGAGAAAAAGGCATGACCCTTCCATGAATAAGGGTACGGGCAAAAGAAAGGGAAGGGCACGAGAATCAACGACTCCTTTTCCCTTTAAGTGGTTTAACGTCTCACTAAGCCATCGATGATTTTCGGCAACGCACGGATGGGAGAGGCGTAGGATTGGGACGGTAACGCCCTTAATTAAAGTTACATCCCAGTATTTGCCTGCTGTGAAAATAGGAAAGCCGGCCCGCGGTGTAGCGTGCCTGCCTTTTACCCAGAAGCCCCAGGTTTGATTCCCGGCCAGATCAGAGACTTTTACCTGCATCTGAGGGCTGGTTCGAGGTCCACTCAGCCTACGTGATTACAATTGAGGAACCATCTGACAGTGAGATAGCGGCCTCGGTAAAGAAAGCCAAGAATAACGGCCGAGAGGAATCGTCGTGCTGACCACATGACACCTCGTAATCTGTAGGCCTTCGGGCTAAGCAGCGGTCGCTTGGTAGGCCAAGGTCCTTCCGGGTGTTGCGCCATGGGGTTTGGTTTGGTTTGGAAAATAGGAAACCACGGGAAACCATCTTCAGGGCCTCCGACGGGGGATTCGAACCCCCCGCATCCCGACTGCAAGCTCACTGCTACGCGATCCCAACCGCATGGCCAACTCGCTCGGTAGGAAAGACTCACAAGCCCTCGCAATCCTAATACCGTTGGGATCGGAATGGAACAAGAACTGGCCGAGAGGGGTTGGACAGGTAAAATCGAAATGAGGAGTCTAGTACAAGCAGTAGAAGCAATGTTAGACTCGGCTAGAGATCCCATGGTCGCTACCCTACGCTACCAAGCTGAAAGCATTTCTGAGTACTCCTCTTAGTCCCCTCTTACAACAGGCAGTGGATGCGGTATGTATGTGTTGTTCTGCTGGTTCTGTATCAGTTGCGCCGAGTAAAAGTTGCGCAGAGTAAAATTTGCGCCGTGGAGATTCCCCGCCGGTTTGACAGCTGTCTTAAGCATCTGCTACCTGCGCTGCACTTCAGGGGGTTATTTCCAAGTTCAAGGAATGTCTGTGAATATCTGTTGTACTGAGATTTTGAAATTAATATATAAAAAATATTATTCACTCTTTTTTTTTGCTAAGGTCTTACGGCGCCGATGGGACAGGAAAGGGCTAGGAGTGGGAAGGAAGCGGCCGTGGCCTTAATTAAGGTACACACCGAGCTCGATAGCTGCAGTCGCTTAAGTGCGGCCAGTATCCAGTATTCGGGAAATAGTAGGTTCGAACCCCACTGTCGGCAGCCCTGAAAATGGTTTTCCGTGGTTTCCCATTTATACACCAGGCAAATGCTGTCTTTCAGTCTTATGAAGAATATCCACAGCCTGTTTGTAGCTAACTGACAGGGTCGGGAATAGAATGAATGAAGAATGAAATACCGCTAAAGGAAGAAAATACTGCCGAATGTGAGATCTGACGTGCTGTTGCGGACAAAGAGTAATGGATGGCAAATGAAATGTAGCGAATTTGTTGAATAAAGAATTACCAGTGAAAACAGAAAAAACTGCATCACCCTACGTTTCCCCGACATGCACCCCTTATGAAGTGATAGAGCTCAAGAATGAACCATAGCTACTGCCAAAGAAAGGAAATTGTGTGCCCTGGCGAGGCCTGTCGCATTCCCCTGGGTATAAAAGATTAATAAATGACAAATGAAATTGTTTCAAACAGTGATGCTGATATAAATATGAAGACATCAGAAATAATATTTTGAACGCCAGCTTTGTATGTTTCTGCCCTTTTGTTAGGTAAAACATACAATAAAATGTTGGGAATGTTGAAGGAGAGAATTTCCGACTGGAAACCCGAAAGGGTGATCATTGATTTTGAATCTGCCAGCATTTGTGCTTTAAAACAGTCATTTCCATTAGCTGAAATACAAATATGTTTCTTTCATTTTCTCCAGTGTATTTGGAGAAAGGTACAGGAAATCGGACTGACAACACTCTACAAAGAATGTCAAGAAGTGAGGCTGACAATTCGGAAGTGCGGGGCTCTTGCCTTCTTGAAGCCTGAAGATGTGGAAGAGGGCTGGATCTATATCCACGAAGAAGCCCCACAGAATCCTAAACTTGTCCAGTTTATGGACTATTTTATGGAAGAATGGCTTGAAAATCATAATGTACCACAAGCAATCTGGAACTACCACGGAAGACGCCACAGAACAACAAATGATGTTGAAGGGTGGCACCACAAAATTTACAGTATGCTAGGGAGACCGCACCCACGAGTTAAAGATCTCATTTTGTGTCTCAAATCCGAAACAGAAAGCTCGAATTTTAAGACTGCCAGGAATGAACTTCATCTTGAGGGCAAAAGAAGAAAAAGAAGTTACGTGCAATTAGACCAAAGGATCTTGAGAGCAACGGAGGTGTATTTGGAAAGCGGTAATGTAATCATTATGATACACGAAACTTCCCTGTGGAATTCCCAAACAATACCTCTAGTTCCTAGAATGATTAATGACCACGGCGCAAGTTTTACTGATTTTAACACGGCGCAACTTTTACACGGCGCAACTCATACGACACCGTTCTGCTACCACCAACCACATGAGATTGTCCGTAATTTAACGTCAAGCTAACTCATCGAAGGTTTTCGGCAACACAAGATTGGGGAAAGGCTAGGTTTGGGAAGATAGCGGCCGTGGCCCCAATATTTGTTTGGTGAAAATGGGAAATCACAAAAAATCAGGGCTGTTGATAGTGGTATTGAACCCATCACTTCCCGAATGCAAGCTCACAGCTACAAGACTCGAACCACGTAGCCAACTCGCTCGGTGAAGGCTTCTATCACTCTGTCTGTCTGTCTGTCTGTCTGTCTGTCTGTCTGTCTGTCTGTCTGTCTGTCTGTCTGTCTGTCTGTCTGTCTATCTGTCTGTCTGTATGCATGTATTTGTATGTATGTTCCAATAGCATGAGTAAATGTCAGGGTATACATTCATGAAACTATGCATGTACTCTATAACTGAGCACCGCTTTTGAAAACTCGCTTTCTGCAGAAAAGAAATATATTTTTAATTCATTGTTGATAAATATTCACAATTACACATGCATTCATTTAAATACCTTTAAAGACGTGTTTCACATTGTCAATACTATTAACGATCTTTTCATGTTACTAGAAAGCCACCGTGGTTCAGACGGCAGCGCGCCGGCCTCTCACCGCAGGGTAATGTGGTTCAAATCCAGGTCACTCCATGTGAGATTTATGCTGGACAAAGCGGACGCGGGACAGGCTTTTCTCCGGGTACTCCGGTTTTTCCCCTCATATTTCATTCCAGCAGCACTCTCCATTAACATCTCATATCATCTATCAGTCATTTATCGTTGCCCCAGAGGAGTGCGACTGGCTTCGGCAGCCGGCACATTTCCTAACCTCGCCGCTAGATGGGGCTTCATTCATTCCATTCCTGACCCGGCCGAATGACTGGAAAGAGGCTGTGGATTTTCATTTCATTATGTTACTAATGGCCGTACATGTTTCGAGAATGCGTCGAAAGATAAGTATTAGCAACACCTACTGTTTATCTCTTCAATCATTAATTCTTCACTGCCCTTGGAATTCAGATTTTGAATACAGACGCAGACTCTTTTAACAAAAAAAATAAAAAAATACGTGTTTTGTTTTGTAACGTTGTTCTGAGATTATAATTAGATGTTTATATTGTATAGGGTGATACGAGGTATATTTAATGTTAAAAAAATCATTTAACCAAAAACAGTTCTTTTATTTGTACAAGAGAGATCAACATGGTTGCTGTGTTTCTGATGTGTATTTTGAATACATGGATGCATTTAGAAAACTTATTTAACTCAACTAAAAAAGGACAAAATGCTTTTCTACTAAAGTATATGGAGGTTCCTCAAGCCAAGAAGACTAACTGTACGTTCTGATGCAACTATAAATCATAAAGGAGTATCAGAAAGATATTGTGCAAGAAGAGAAAAAGAAATGATGCATAGGCGAGCGAAGGCTTTTCAAGACATAACAAGTGTATCTAGCAACATACTTCGTCTTATTGAAGGACATCTTCGAACTATCGGTGCTCCGCTAAAAGAAAAACGTGGAGAATCTCGCCAAATGAAGGAAGAGGAACAACTCAATGTGATAGTTCGAGCCGGGGTTACAGCTGTTGAAATATTACCAGCGTAAGTGGTAGACTTGTGCAGTCACCCATCCCACACTACGCCCAATGTTGCTTCGTTAATGTGCAACACTGAACCATATCGCTAGCTTTCGCGGCAAGATAAGGTGAATTCTTGTGTGTGTCAGCGGTGTTAGAGATGTTAGTGACACTTCTCTTTACGATTTGGAATAAGCAGCCTGGCGATACAGCGTCTTTGGAAAGCGTACCGCCTCGGTGGTCCTTAAGTTCTGGTAGTAGGTACGGTGGGAGTTTTGGTACAGGCTTGGCTGCTGAATGGAAGTGAGAATTTGCTGAGAGAAAAGGGGGGGGGGGGGGGGGAGTTCTGGTTATGGGGTTGGCTACTGTATCTGGAAATGACGCTTATATTGGGGAGCAACTGGGTAGAGAGGAGTTTTTGACTGGGTTAGCCTGTTGGTGTCTGAGTTGGGGAAGTAAGAACTTTCGAGGCTTGGCAGGAGTGTTGATTAAGAATGTTAAAATTGTGGGTGCAGGGGTTCGAGTGGGGAAATGTGTGTCAGTGCCTATTTTATCTGTCTCTATTTATACATCTATCACAATAATGGTCGGCTGAGTACCACAGGAAGACAGTCGCCTCCAGTGCTCAGGTTGCAAAATAGTGATCGAGCACACTTTACAACAAAATAAAACTAATGATCTGATTGTTTATTCGTCTCACTAACTACTTTCACGGCTTACGGAGACGCCAAGGAGCCGAAATTTTGTCCCACGGAAGCTGTTTTACGTGCCAGTAAATCTACCGACACGAAGCTAGGGGTTGAACCCGCGAACTTGATGGTCTAGATAGTCAATGCTTTACCATGTGAGCAACTCACCCAGGCTGCGCGAATATTGTCCGATAAACATTGTTAGTGTTGTTTCTAAGGGCATTTGTAATTTATGTTTACACTTACAGTTTGCTTTACGTCGCACCGATACAGATAGGTCTTATGGCGACGATGGAATAGGAAAGAGCTAGGAGTGGGAAGGACGCGGTCGTAGTCTTAATTACGGAATTGAGCCAGCGTTTGCCTGGTGTGCAGGGTCGCCGACAGTGGGGTTCGAACCCACTATTTCCCGAATGCAAGTTCACAACCGCGCGGCCAAATCGTTCGGTATTGTAATATATAAGGGCCTGGTTTGGCAGTGGTGCCCTACGATTTGAAAAAAAGGTGTCCTATTAAAATTTTCCTCAGCAGAATGTGAAAAAAGAAATTGGTGGCACCGGACTCCGGGGAAGGTTGCTGTCTAGATTGGGATTTGGACCTTCGGTCACGCCGTCTATTAGTTTGACTTTCTTACAGCTTAAACTACGTCACAACACTAACCGAAGACTGACATATCCACATATATTAAAAAGTGAGTAGAAGATTATTTTATTTTCATACTTTCGGTGGAACTTCAAGAAAATACCTTATTGTGTCTACGTGAAGATGTATGATGCTGAAACCACATCTAGTTTATTCTATAAATGGTCATAATTAGGACACTCTTCAGACGATACCCTTAAAAGAGGTACTGTAATCAGACCCAGGGGACTAGAATTAGAAAACAAGCCGTAACAGACGGGCGAGGTCTGTGTTTATGTAAGAGAAGATATTCGGTACATGGTGCGTATCTCCAAACAATCACTCAGTGTGGGGGCTATTTTGTAGGCCACTGTCAAACTGGGATGGGATAGGTTCAGTTACCTACTTGGCAGAACACCGCGCACAATACTTGTCGTGAATACTGAACGCACCATCTTCAGGACCAGAAGAATGTCACCCAGAAACGAGAGTGGCTTCAATATCGTCTTCCTGTAACTGTTATGCTCATTGGATTGCTTGTTCACTGAAGGTGCCCCGAAACAAGGACTGTCCATTGTTCAATAATAATAATAATAATAATAATAATAATAATAATAATAATAATAATAATAATAATAATCGTATGGCCTCAGCTACCGTGTGCAGACATTTCAATTTGACGCCTCCTGGCTGTCTGCTCGTCAATTTCGACGTTCCGTTTTACTCTAGGTCCACTAGATGGCAGACAGAGTAAACAGAAACTCTCTTGGGCGTCTATGGCTGAGATTTAATTAATTTTGTCGGGCAAACACCAAATGTGTTACCAGAGATCTTTTACATGCCGACATCATACGACATGGAGTGTCGAATGGACTTTTTTCGCCCTTCAAAAATCCGACTACCTCTGCCGGGTTTGAACCCGCTATCTTGGGATCCGGAGGCCGACACCCTACCACTGATCCACAGAGGCAGCTTAATAATAATAATAATAATAATAATAATAATAATAATAATAATAATAATAATAATAATAATAATACCCGACTTCTTGGTTGAATGACAGCGTAATGGCCTTCGATTCAGGGGGCCCTGGATTCGAGTTCCGGCCGGGCTGGGGATTTTAACTGCGTATATTTAGTTTGTCTAGCTTGGGACTAGAAATTTGTTTACGTCCTACGTACAACACACCACACATTCAGCCACTAAAGAAATAAGCAATAGTTTTTTTTCTTTTTCTTTTTTACAAGTTACCTTACGTCGGAATGACGCATTCTTATGGTGACGATGGGAGAGGAAAGGGCTAGGAGTGGGAAGAAAGCGTCCGTGGCCTCAATTAAGATACGGCCCCAGCATTAGCCTGATGTGAAAATGGGAAACCACGGAAAACCGTCTTCAGGGTTGCCGACAGTGGGGTTCGAACCTACTATCCCCCGAATCCAAGCTTACAGCTGCGCGCCCCTAACCGCACGGCCAACTCTCTCGGAGTAAGCAATACTGAATACATTCCTCCACATAGGGTTGGCGCAAGGAAGGGAACCCGGCCATAAAACTGGCTTAAATACACTTGAAGTGCCGACCGCAATAAATTGGGATAAATGCCAGGAAGATTATTATTATTATTATTATTATTATTATTAAAACCTTTATTGTTCCTTATTATTAGGTTATGTGAACAACTATTGGGTTTTTTCGGGTACTTGCTGAAATATATCTGCAGAAACTATCTGGAACTTAATGATCTTTTCGAGCACGGAGTTGAAAAGCATCACAGAAAGCCCATCACCTTGTCTGACTCCTGTTTCGACCTCTAAGAAATCTGATAGGCATCCTAGGAACTTTAATTTGGATTTTGTATCAGTCAGGGTGGGTTTAATTAATGCCAGCAATTTCAAGTCAACCCCGAATTCGTTGAGGATGTTTAGCAGAACCTCGCGGTCTATCGAATCGTAGGCCTTCTTAAAGGCCACAAAGACTGACACGCACTGTTTGGGCCTGAGATTGCAATGCCTGCTGATCGTTTTGAGGTTGTCGATATGTTCAGCAGTTGAAGTACCCTTCCTGAATCCCCCTTGATATTCGCCTATTTGATGCTCGTCTTGAGGTTCTATTATTATTATTATTATTATTATTATTATTATTATTATTATTATTATTATTATTATTATTATTATTAACCACGCTAATTACTGGGGCCTAAGACAACTGGGCACTGAGCTACCTCAATTGTATTCTACTTTGTGTCCAGATTACAAATAGTGGAATTCATATTCTTCTTGTTGTAGAGGTGGCTATAGATTTTAAAATTATTATAATTGTCAGAGACCGATTTCAATTGATAAGAAAGAGACATCACAGTGCGAGAACTTTGGATTGAGAGGATATTACTTATAATGTTCCAGAAAATCCAGCGACACGGATCTCTTACATTCAAACACTCTTAAATGTCAACCGCTAACGACGGGATTCGATCCTAAAGCATATAAAGTGAGCATCTCTATGAGCCATGGTACGCAATTAGGCTATATTATTTTTGGATACGCCGAACCGCCAGAAATTTTGTCCTGCACGAGTTATTTTACGTGCCGACAGACGATGGAGTATTTGAGCACATTCAACACCACTGGAATGAGTCGGAATCGAACCCGATAATTTGGGCTTATGGAAGCCAGCGATCTAACATCCGAGCTACTCAACCTGTAATTTTGAAAGAAATGGACTAGACTACTAAATTCTATATGGATTTAACAGTCCGTTGACTTCTAAGTATATAAAGATTAAGGATGAGGAGGGGAAAAAGCAAGAGAGGACAGGGACGTAATTCTTTTTAATACGGATGTGAAGAGTTACAGATTAACTTAATGAATTCTCTCGGATAGTGTATTTCTATACCCACTACATCCTGAATGTATAGTTCTGTTTGGCTATCCCATGTGGCCTTCGACCTTACAATGGAACAGGAGAAGTTTAAAGAAAACCAGCATCCCATGACCTTTAGAAGTCTGAGGACCATCTGCAGGGACGAAGTCTTTGAAGCGAAAGAAAGTTCTCAAACCAGACCGTGTAGGATGGACAGTGAAAGTGTTATTAAGTACCAGCTTGAATTATTCAGTTCTACGCGAGACTATAATAACAGCCCACACAAACTCCATTAACCATGACTTGCTGTAGAATTTTGAAATCAACCGACCACGTACGATTATTACTCTAAATTATTAAATTGGACGTTACACTCTAGCCCAACGGTTTTCAAACGGAGTTAACGCAGAACTCAATGATTCTGCTGAGTTATTTTCTCGCTCCTCTGGATTATGTTCGGCAATAGCGAACAACTTCGTCTAACAAGGGCACATCTGCAGTTGGACAAATTACGGATTTGTTTCATAATTACAGTACGTGCATACTTTGCTAATGTGAGTGGACGGAGTATTAGGATGTACCTGCCAAGTATGAATCCAGTTGGAGTATCACAGTTGCTTTGTAAGTAAAATTGAGTCAAGGTGTCGCAAAACAAATGATGTGAACTCGCAGATGCGATCAATGATATTCTGTAAGAATTGATGCTTTCGCGGCGCGTACTTATAGACATGATATAGGCTTTTGGGCTTAGGCCGTGGCAAGAAGATAAGGTGCGATTCTTTACGTTTCGAGAGAACTTTGCTCTGCGTCATCAGAAGAAAATCTCGACTGTCAACGAGAAAGGCTTCTCAAGGCTTCTTGACACGGCATGAGCCCAAAAGCCTATATCATGTCTACTTTACATTGATCAATTTTCAGATCGACACCACCGTACGAAAGTGAAACCGGCCCCGTGGTGTAGGGGTAGCGTGCCTGCCTCTTACCCGGAGGCCCCGGTTCGATTCCCGGCCAGGCCAGGGATTATTACCTGGATCTGAGGGCTGGTTCGAGGTCCACTCAGCCTACGTGATTACATTTGAGGGGCTATCTGACGGTGAGATGGGGGCCCCGGTCTCGAGAGCCAAGAATAATAGCCGAGAGGTCTCGTCGTGCTGACCACAGCGACACCTCGTAATCTGCAGGCCTTCGGGCTGAGCAGCGGACGCTTGGTAGGCGAAGACCCTTCCAGGGCTGTTATGCCATGGGGTTTGGTTTGGTACGAAAGTGAATACTGGGTGAACTTTGGCCATCTTATAATAATAATAATAATAATAATAATAATAATAATGGCGTGCGGCCTGCGCCCTATGGGCGACCTGCTTTTATGTGAGAATGGGGCCCTACCTATGATGAATTCTAATGATGAAGACGGCACACACACTCCACTCCGAGCTATCGGAATTAACCAATGAAGGTTAAAATCTCCGACCCGGCCGGGATACGAATCCCTGACTCCGCGGACCAAAGGCCAGCATGCTAACTAACCATTTAACCATGGAACGGACATTTGATTACTAAATTATATGTGATCTCACTCCATGTTAGATGGGCTTATTTTGTACGAAGTTTTCCAGCACATACGGGTATCTGTTCCATTCTAATAGGACAATACAAAAGGGAGATGTTTGTCAAAATCTTCAGCAATTAAACAATATATCAACAATGTCAGAATCTCGTCTTGAATATTGTTGGCCGTGTAGGACTGGTGGAATATGCTCAGGATCTACGGATTACTCCATCTTAAAGCCGGACAACTTCGATGTCCATAACTCCTCAACGATTCTCTCAGATACTGCCAGCAAATTACTTTTTTATTTGTTCTCTCTCTCAGCAGGCACACCACTCTGTATAAGCCAATCGTTTCACCTAACAATGCCAATAATAGGTAGGGCTTGCGAGTGATGAACGCTTTGCTATACTGCCAAATTGTGCCAATCTGCCCTCAGTCCAGGATTTAATTCAAAAATATTCTTAGACTAATACAACATTCATTTGATAGTTACATCTTAAATAGAACGTAATAACTGCAATATTACATTTGAACTGCAGTGACTATCATGAATTCTGTAAAAAAAAAAAAAAGGAATTAAAAATGATGAGGCAAACAATCCAGGACTGCAAAGTGCTCCATCAGAGTATTAATCTATAATCTTCTGAACCAATAAGCTCGAGAACGATACTGAGGCGTGGAATGACTAAGGACACATCGGAATGACCGAGGTAGGTGGCCGAAGAAGGATGCTCCATTACACAGATCAGTGGAGCGGATTAGCGACAAGGCCGTGGTTAATAACGAAAACGTGAGAACAGGCGGTCAAGTCGCTGCCTGTAGACTATTGCAGAATATAATTTTATTTCTACGCCAGAGCTAATAAAGAAATACGTAGGTTTAACGAAGCAACTGACTCACTATACTTTTTTGAGTCCTGTGTGTTCTTATTAAAGCATTTTCCATGAGTGAGCTTGGAAAGTAAACCTGAGCTATTATTTCAAGTGCGAGGAAGGCTAAGGCTGATTTACTCACTTATTCCAGATAAACTTCTGATGACTCATCAACTATGCCATTTCTTATCCCAAACAAAATTTCAGTCATTTGTTATTCGTTAACCCACCTTTGAGAACTGCAGACATTTAATCGTTCATGTCTCCACCGTTGAACAACTTCAGAATAACTCCCTGGGCAGATCCTGGAAAGGTTTGATTCGAATTTTACAGGCACCTGGCATTATCGAAGCAGCCAGCAGATTCGAGTTGTGATATCTGCATAGTGTTTGTCCTAGAAGTTTATCAGAACCACTTTCTCTAAATACATGGCGAATAGGGTAGACTTAATATTTCTGGTCTACCTTAAATTTTATATTATCAGAGTGATTAGAAATGCTGGGCAAATGTGAAAAGAAGTACCAGTATACTTCTTAAGAAGCCTAAGTAAAAAAGAAAATCACTGAAATACTTGTATGGAGCAAACAATAAAATTTTCTGCTCGATGCACGTGGAGGGCGACTTTTCCTGGAACAATGAAGGGTGTCGGATAGAGGAAAGAAAATAATGTGAAAACTGGAGAAATGAAAAACTTCCTAGATCTCACAAAATACCTACAAGTACGTAAGAGGAAAACGGCTGAACAACAGAGATATGAAAGAGAATCATCTGGCATAAATTGTGGAATCAATGCTAGACTTAGCTTTGAGTCTCCTCCTCCTCATCATCATCACCATTATCATCTTTAGGCATACGAACGATAAGAACTGCTTATGACTTCCTAAAGACTGGAGAAATTTGTCCTGAAAGTGGCTCTATAACACGCCTACTAACACGGATCACTCGTATGAAAATACACATAAATGAAAAATGACACTGCCACAATTAAGTATGCTATTATGTTTTTCATCCCAATAACTACATTCTACTGTTTTTGGAGACGCCGAAGAGCCGGAATTTCGTCCCGCAGGAGTTCTTTCATGTGCCAGTAAATCTACCGACATGAGAGTGACGTATTTGAGCACCTACAAATATCATCGGACTTACCCAGGATCAAACACGCAAAGCTGGGCTCAGCAGACCAGCGCTCTACCATCTAAGCTACTTAGCCTGGCGTGTCACGAATTATTCTGAACTATGAGCAATGAAGGAGAAGATATAACGAGGTGCATCAAGCAATCTGCCATATACAGTATCACAGCCCACAAAGTGTTAATAATTCTTCACATTGTTCATTTAAAGTTGTGTTGCAGATCCACTTGTCACGTGAAGTTCTGGCCCGAAGAGATGTTTCATTCAAGTAAAAAAGCCTGGGCGACAATTCTGAAGAATAGTACCTTAAATATGATGACGATGTGATGAAAGTTACCACACTTTCAATGTTATTCTATAGGTTGAAAACTCTGTCTGAATGCAACTCACACCATTTTAACTCTCACTATCTGAACGACTAAACCATAAATGTATTGCAACTCTCACGCTGAACGATTGTTACAGCTGTCCATGCTACTTGTCTACCCACCTGTTGAAGTCACTACCAAAAGAAACTATTTAACTAGAAACAGATGTTAAATTTCCTTTCTATTTCCGGTGAAATCTGAAATGCGAGTTTCAATATTAATTAAACACTTTCTTCTTCAATGGAATGGTGAGAAACTGCAATTTTCCATGGTATGTGTATACTTTTAGGCAGAGAGGATTACCGGCTTCGACTATTCATTTCGTCTTCACGAGACGATCTTATATAATAAGGATGAGGTACACTCTCAGCAACTCTCAGATGATTGGTATCAGTAAAATTGTCTTTATTATACCATTTTTGTAAAATGCAACTTCTATTAATAATACAGGGAGTCCATGTCTTTTGATATTGCTTTGCTTTACTAACACTGGAAATTTATTTACACCAATATGGAATGGCGTGATGATAGTTCAACGACAGTTTCAGTTTTGAATGTCTATAAACTGAAGTAGTGAGGCAAACTTGTCCAACTAATATGATGATGCTTAGATGATCTTATTAATCTTTGAAGAGAAAATCACGAGAGTTGAAAGTGTTGCCTCAACCATCCTACTGGGGTTGAATTGCCTTGATGGTCATATAACTAATAAGTAATTTATTAACTGTAGAATTATTATTTTATGCAATAAGGAACTTAATATGAAGAAGGTACCACAATATAGTCTTAATCATTGGAGTCTTGTGACCATGTGACAAACTAAATCGTGGGTATATTTCTCTAAATGTTTTGTCTGTTCATACGGACTCCTATACCACAATCACAGCCACAGGACTTTTAGTTTTATGTTGATCTGAATCACATGGACGTACTATTTTTATTTCAAAAAGCACCAGATGCATTGACCAGAATTTGAACTTACACAACACAGGTGAGTAGCCAGTAATGATGGAACACTGGTATGCTAGAATTTCGTTTAACGTCCTTTCTAACTTTTAAAATGTTTGACAACCGCCGGGCTGTTGGATTTTGGTTTTACGTTCATACTAACTGCTTAACAGAGGGTAGGGTGTCGAAATGATATTCCAGTAGCCAACGATGAGGAATTTGCACATTCGAATATTCTGAAATACCACCGATCTTACAGAGGATTAAACTCACTGTCCAGAGAACAGAATATTCTCGATTCAAAATAGCATCTTGTGGCCTAAGAGTCACAGCATACAGAATGTTATGTAACAAAAGACTGTGATCATTCCCTCGAACAATAGGCTGATAAAATCAACATATGACTCAACGACTTGGAAGAAGTTCCCCACATTATAAAAAGTGAACAATAAATGCAAGTAAAAATTATAGTACCAAAAATAGAAATGACTAAAGATATAATTGTAATAAAGAAATACAAATTCGCGGTCATGTGAAATGTTCTCATGGCCCTGAAACCTTCCTCGGTTGGAAGAAGATGTTACAGTGCCAGGACTCCAGTACATTAATTTAAATTTGTCCTTGTGGCCTTGTCAACAATAGATCAGCAGTACGCCATTCTTAAACGTGACTACGATTTTTGTGTGTGTCCTGCAATATTCATTCAAATTCTGAAGAAGGAAAAATAAAACACCGGAGACTGAAATAAAGGAGGGGAAATCAGCTAATGCCAATGACGACGAAACCATCATAAGACTTTTTTTTCTAATAGAGAACCGAAATTCCATTTCTGTCCATACCCATCGTCGTATAACCTCGTCAACTTTGGCTATGGCTTCGGTTATTCTGGCCTTCAAATAACTGAAATCAGCCACAGGTGTACTGAACACACTGTTTTTGACATAAAAATGAACCATTCCACACAGGAGTCTTTTCCACTGATCATGCCATTTTGTTCAAATTAAACTCCTGGAATAGAGAAATTAGTTATTCAGTATCTGAATAAAATTAAAATAACGGACACTACCGTACCAGTATCTGTATTTACTTGTCTGTTCAATGCATTCTCAATATGAAAACTGTAAGGCGCTGATTCTTTGTCGAATTCAAATTTAAGGAAAAAAGAAACAACTTTTTTCCCTTTTAGAAAATCATATGATCATAAATATGTCTCACGGTCATGGCCATCCATCATCGACTGCTAATTTCAGATGGCAACCAGCCATACGACACAGTCTGCCCGGTTGCTATGATTACACTTACGTCACATATTTCGTCGCGTTACTTTACACAAACATCAGGATGACCTCCAGCCATAAGACATATTTATGTCAAAAATTAGAGTGAACAAATTGTTTAAAGTGGGTTATTCAAATACATCAAGTTTTCCTTTATGTCAGTTACAAGTCGTGTTAAGATGATGTTGAAGTTGTAAAGCACATGTTGGGACACCCTGTACTTTCCCATTCATTTCTGGAGTTGATAGCTGCTACCTGTAATGTATTCAAAGAAACAAAAGATAATTTATTCGTACATAAAGAACGAGCACACGGATGTACGCAAGATGACCTTGAGAGAAGAAGATTGATGTGCAGTGGCCTGCTACAGCGACCTTCGGAAGGTAGCCGTGACATTCCGAGTAGTCATCCCCAGGCTGAAGCATGACGAACAAACAGTTCCAGAGCACGAAGGCCTGGACAACGTCGACATGAGTATAATGGAAAACATCCTTTTAAGTAGTTCATTTCCTCTACATTTTTATAAAATACCTATGTTTCACTCAACAAATAATACTTTCGTACCTGCATTAATTTATTTTGAAACAAGTTATCTCCCTTGAAGTTATGGTAGCCAGATCACTAGAAATTTTACCACTGCCTTACTGATAAACATGGTCAGATAACAAAGAATTCAACACTGTTCTATTTCACTGATTGACTGATTTATGTGATTAATTAAATTGATTGATTTTTTGACTATTCACTTCAAGAAGTCATAAGATGCATTTTATATTCTCTAACGAAGCGCTCAATTATATTTTAAAACTTACCAGGCAATAAGCAAACCTTTAAAATAATATATTTTTTCTCAAATTAAAAAAGTAAGGAAACATAACTCCTAAGATAGCATCAAGTCTATGGAGTCTCAAGGAGTGATATAATACTTTAATGTAACGGCGTGTGGCCTCCGAAGAGGCCTGGTGCAGGTCTTTGGAGTTTACGCCGTATAGGCGACCTGCAGGGAGTGATATAATGTACGGCTTTCCACAAAACGATTTATCTGAAATAGGTCTCTCTTACTGACTCCTCTCAACCAAAGCAAAGGTATCCTCGTACAGGTCATGAAGATACTTCGAGGAGTTCCTCACCTTAGCAATTAAATGATAGAGTGCCTGGCCACCTTTTCTCCAGAAATTAACCGCATGTGCCTCTCCATAAGTGGAAATTTTGATTCTAGATGTTTCATCTTCTACTATGGAATCTAACCCACAACCTTCTGGATGAACCGATCACGCCTTTACCACCTCGATTAGGCAAAACCTATCTCCTCAACGAAGATAATATTGATAATATATTTTCTTTGTGAGAGGCCTGCTCTAAGTAATTTGACGCACTGTTGCACTAAACAGAATCCAAGACAAGTGTTCTGAACTGCTGTAGGTAGTACGAGTACGTATTTTTTATAAAGTGAACATCAAAGTCCAGAGTATACGAACAAGGAAGGCAACAGAGGTAGTACCAATTCTTCTGGCAATATGAGAAAGTACTGCTCTTCGAAGTCTGAGTAGGGGTTTCTTATTTCAATTTCTTGGCGGGGAAACAGTGGTGTTGCTCCTTGTGTTCTTCCAGCCTTAACATTCTACAAGTTCTGGGGCCGGCTAGCGGTTGGTGTTGGTTCTCTAGCCCGCAGCAAGGCCAGCCTGCTACCGCCACTTCCGAGACTAACAGGAGAGACTACTCGAGAGGTTAAAGATGTGGAAGTTCTTGAGAAGCATAGACAAGTGCAAAGCAGCAGCACCAGCAGCAGCGATTATAATAATAATAATAATAATAATAATAATAATAATAATAATAATAATAATAATAATAATAATAATAATAATAATAATTCTAAAAAGTCATCTGTCCGGCATTCCGGATGGCAACAGGGGTCCAGAATAAATTGGCACAAATACATTTAAATACTTAAAATTACATTCCCTATTAATAATCTAATGAAAATATATCAAAACAATAATTCCGTGTGTCATGCCCAGTCTCCAGAACGTTGGCGATCATCACAGATAATACCTTTTGGTCTTCTATACTACGGTTCAATTGATCAATGGTCTGTTTATCAGTCCACTCTTTAATATTGCCAAAGCAACATGTTCGTCTTCTGCCTCTTCCCAGACGTTGCCCATTTAAGGGTATAAAATAATAATAATAATAATAATAATAATAATAATAATAATAATAATAATAATAATAATAATAATTACGAGTGGCTATTTCTAGCCTGGTGCGGCCTTTGTAGTGCAGGCCCTTCGACGAGGGTGGACGGCATATGTGTGCAGGAAACTGCGTGTCATTGTAGTGAAGGATAGCGTTGTATGTGGTGTGTGAGTTGCAGGAATTTGGGGGATAGTAGTGACACCAGTGCCCGGGGCAAAGGAATTAACCATTTAAGGTTAAAATCTCCAACCCAGCCGGGAATCGAATACGGGGCTCTCTGAGCCGAAAAGCACTACGATGACCGTTCAGCCAAGGAGCCGGACAGACAGTTCCTTAATTGTAATCACGTGGGTTGAGTGGACCTCGGACCAGCCCTCTGATCCAGGTGAAAATCCCTGTTTGGGCTGGGAATCTAACCCGGAGCCATCGGGTAAGAGGCAGGCACGCTACTTCTACACCACCTGACGTGCTTCTTCAGTTTCACTTCTGATTATTTAAAACTATATCAGTTTGACCTTACAAACTGGATAATGCTTCTTTCAGTTCCAGATAGTTTCTGCAGATATTTTTCAGCACGTACCCGAAAAAACCCAACAGTTGTTCACATAACCTAATAATAAGAAACAATAAAGGTTTTAATAATAATAATGTTTCTGCTTTACGTCCCACTAACTACTTCTACGGTCTTCGGAGACGCCGAGGTGCCGGAATTTAGTCCCGCGGGAGTTATTTTACGTGCCAATAAATGTATCGACACGCGGCTGACGTATTTGAGCACCTTCAAATACCACCGGACTGAGTCAAGATCGAACCTGCCAATTGGGGTCAGAGGGCCAGCGCCTCAACCGTCTGAGCCACGCAGCCCGGCAATGAAGGTTTTATCCACTTTCTGTGATACCTTCCAGCCCATCCTGTGCCATATAAATTACAAATACATAAACTAGTATTGGAATTAAAACTGATTTTCAGATAGCATCCAATAAAGGACATGGTGCTAAAGATCACCTTGCTCTTTCACAGGAAAGTGTTTTCAAGACACTTCTTTGATGAAATTCGACAAAAAGTCTTATAATTCCTTTTCTTCAACCCAAGGTAGCCTTGGGTTCAAATTCTCTCCAATGCCCGTGAAATCTATAGCAATGCAACGAACGTCAAACAAATAAAATTTTGTTATTATTATTACTACTTCTTCTTCTTTTCCTGCCGCTTTTTCCCACACCTGTGGGGTCGCGGGTGCGAACTGCATCGCACATGTGGATTTGGCCCTGTTTTATGGCCGGATGCCCTTCCTGACGCCAACCCTCTATGGAGGGATGTAAGCACTATTGCGTGTTTCTGTGGTGGTTGGTAGTGTAGTGTGTTGTCTGAATATGATGAGGAGAGTGTTGGGACGGACATATACACCCAGTCCCCGAGCCAGAAGAATTAATCAGAAGCGATTAAAATCCCCGACGCGGCCGGGAATCGAACCCGGGACCCTCTGAACAGAAGGCCAGTACGCTGACCATTCAGCCAACGAGTCGGACGTTATTATTATTACTACTACTATTATTATTATTATCATCATCATCGTCAATAAACAATTAAAGATATCCTCAGAATTAAAATATTCAGCTTCATGTACCTTGCCTTTCCACGAAACAGGGCACCAGCTGTGAATAGAAATGATGAACTTACACGAACACGTTCAATAATGCAATTATGTGGATCGAATAACTACAGAGAATAAAACAGGGTGGGAAGTCACTATACACCTTGCCACTCCTCCACCATTCGCTGATTAACACGTCTATACATAATATGTTTTCTGAAAAAGATATGGATCATAAACTGCCAACATATCGCTCCTTCTTCATTAAGCTCCACTCTCTCAATATATCCTCTCCATCTCACCGCCCGGGGTTTACTGTTCTAAAACGTTTCAATGCTTCGAAAGATCATAAAATTGGGAATTTCGTAACAATCTTGCTCAAGTGAGAAATGTGCACCCCTGGTTCCCTTGGGATTATAACTTGTTACGACCATCGATTGTATCAGGTGCTAAGAGAAATCGAGTCGTGATGAGCACAGTATTTCCTAACGCGAAGCACTCAGTTCCACATTAGGAGAAATCGGGAAGAGCTTCATGAGCTTCATGTCGAACATGATGAAGTGGTCCTCGGAAGAGTGGACCCCGTATATAATCTGTTCACATCACATACGGTAGCTAAGAGTTTCATCACTCCAGTAGCCATAGCACCTCTCATGAAGATTCTACAGTGCTGTTCAATAAATGAAAGTTCCTTTCAAATAAAGGAAGCGTCCATCGTAGTTTCAGTCTAATTTATGGCTAAGACTGTATGGAAGCTGCAGAGCTATGAGTGGTGCTGTGTAATGACATTTGGAGTATTTCTAGTGCGTCTACATCTTATGAAGGGTGCTACTTATACTGTAGGTCGAGTCGAGCAACAATAGCACTTTCTGCTCAGTGGGGAGAGCACTACAAACTACCTCACTTCTCACCATGCCTCGTACTCCTCACTATGGCGCCGCCATTCGTTTTTGCGGTTTCCCTTTAACCGCATAACCTATGGTGGTGCATTTTGAGGATTCAACCATCCTTTGAGCTTGTGACTTAACAAACAAACAAATAGGACGCAATCTACTACTACTTTTTTTAGAATCTGCTTTTCGTCGCACCGACGATGGGATAGCAAAGGGCTAGCAGTGGGAAGGAAGCGGCCGTGGTCTTAATTAAGGTACAGCCCCAGTATTTGCCTAGAGTGAAACTGGGAAACCACGGAAAACCATTTTCAGGGCTGCTGATAGTGGCGTTCGAACTTACTGTCTCCCGAATGCAATCTCACGGCTGTGCGCCCCTAACCGCAAAGCCAACTCGCTCGGTATTATTACAACTACCACCACTAAGTAAGTTCGTCTCCTTACAGATCATCGAGGTCCTTGAATGAGGGGAACGTAAAGGCTTCCACAGCCCGGTTGAATGACTCAGACGGTTAAGGCGCAGGCTTACTAAGCCTAAGTTAGCAGATTCGATCCTGACTGTCCGGTGGTATTTGAAGATACTCAAATACGTCAGCCCCATGTCGATAGATTTACCGACATGTAGACGATCACTTGCGGAAAAAATTATGGCACCTTGGCGTCTCCGAAAACCGAAAAATTAGTAAACGGGATATAAAATCATTATTAGTATTATTGCATCGTTATGTCCAACTAAGGACACAGTTGAACTCGTTTATCTGATGCTTTTATGGGACTTTATTATTATTATTATTATTATTATTATTATTATTATTATTTCATGCGGCTATTGCTGGCCTGATGCAGCCCTTATTAGTGGGAGGCATCTGCAGTGTGTAGGAAACAGCGTGTTAGTGTGGTGGACGATAATTTAGTGTGAGTTGCGCGAGTTGCGGAAATGTCAGTGACAATACCCAAACCTACTCCCGAAAATGTAATTAAACGTTTAATATGAAAATACTTCTACCGAGGACCGAAATCCAAGAAGCTGACCACTCAGCTGTGGATGTGGCTAGACTGTAAGTATGATGTGTTGTATGTACACTGACTGACAGAGCAAATGCAACACCAAGAAGGAGTGGTTCGAAAGGGATGAAAATTGGGGAAAAAACAGAGACGGCAGGGACGAATAATTGATGTTTATTTCAAACCGATATGCAGGTTACACAATGCGCACGGAATCGACTCAGTAGGATGTAGGACCACCGCGAGCGGCGATGCACGCAGAAACACGTCGAGGTACAGAGTCAATAAGAGTGCGGATGGTGTCCTGAGGGATGGTTCTCCATTCTCTGTCAACTATTTGCCACAGTTGGTCGTCCGTACGAGGCTGGGGCAGAGTTTGCAAACGGCGTCCAATGAGATCCCACACGTGTTCGATTGGTGAGAGATCCGGAGAGTACGCTGGCCACGGAAGCATCTGTACACCTCGTAGAGCCTGTTAGGAGATGCGAGCAGTGTGTGGGTGGGTATTATCCTGCTGAAACAGAGCATTGGGCAGCCCCTGAAGGTACGGGAGTGCCACCGGCCGCAGCACATGCTGCACGTAGCGGTGGGCATTTAACGTGCCTTGAATACGCACTAGAGGTGACGTGGAATCATACGCAATAGCGCCCCAAACCATGATGCCGCGTTGTCTAGCGGTAGGGCGCTCCACAGTTACTGCCGGATTTGACCTTTCTCCACGCCGACGCCACACTCGTCTGCGGTGACTATCACTGACAGAACAGAAGCGTGACTCATCGGAGAACACGACGTTCCGCCATTCCCTCATCCAAGTCGCTCTAGCCCGGCACCATGCCAGGCGTGCACGTCTATGCTGTGGAGTCAATGGTAGTCTTCTGAGCGGACGCCGGGAGTGCAGGCCTCCTTCAACCAATCGACGGGAAATTGTAATTGATCTGGTCGATATTGGAACAGCCAGGGTGTCTTGCACATGCTGAAGAATGGCGGTTGACGTGGCGTGCGGGGCTGCCACCGCTTGGCGGCGGATGCGCCGATCCTCGCGTGCTGACGTCACTCGGGCTGCGCTTGGACCCCTCGCACGTGCCACATGTCCCTGCGCCCACCATCTTCGCCACAGGCGCTGCACCGTGGACACATCCCTATGGGTATCGGCTGCGATTTGACGAAGCGACCAACCTGCCCTTCTCAGCCCGATCACCATACCCCTCGTAAAGGCGTCTGTCTGCTGGAAATGCCTCCGTTGACGGCGGCCTGGCATTCTTAGCTATACACGTGTCCTGTGGCACACGACAACACGTTCTACAATGACTGTCGGCTGAGAAATCACGGTACGAAGTGGGCCATTCGCCAACGCCGTGTCCCATTTATCGTTCGCTACGTGCGCAGCACAGCGGCGCATTTCACATCATGAGCATACCTCAGTGACGTCAGTCTACCCTGCAATTGGCATAAAGTTCTGACCACTCCTTCTTGGTGTTGCATTTGCTCTGTCAGTCAGTGTAAATGAAGATGTGTATTAAGACGAATAAAATTAACCAGGCTCCGAGATAGCGGCATTAACCGGATGTGACTATAATCCCCGGCCCGGTCGGGAATCAAACCTGGGATCCTCTGCATCGAAAGCGATTATGCTGACCATTCAACCAAGAAGTCGTCCTTAATAAGTCTCCGTTATAATTTAAAAAGAGTGGTACGCTTAACTAGATGAGAACTGAAGAAGAAAGCACATCTTAAAATATTTTCTTTTGAAAAAATGAGATTTACAGGAAAAGTCGGCCAAGTCACAGTACTGTGTTTTTAACACAGCTTGGAGCGATTGAATTCGACACGTAGTAGAAGAGAAGACTTCCGTCTCTTCTGAGAGATGGCATGATTTACGAAGAGAGCCGTAACTGACACTGCGCTGAAGTTTGTTTGCACTCAGAGATAAGAGAAATGCTGAGGCCAGTGTAATCGTATTTGAATGAATAGGATAGCTGAAACCCTATTTATGACACTAACAATAGACCTGCTTCCTCTCACATTTGTGTCAAGTTTGACGTGATTCCTGTGTAATGAAAATTGATCTGTGGTATGCTTGAAGATTCACAGTAGAGGCTTCTGCATAGTGCACTTTTCTGAGTACGAAGTGTTCCATAACCTATGCTAGTGTGTGATTAAGAAACTGCAATGTTAAGGAATTAGGGTCTTAACAGTGAGACATTTAGGGCTTGGATTTCTATTACCTAAAAATCTGGAAATATGCACGTATTTACGCTAAAAAAATACCGAAATATGACATTAAAACTTGGAATATGGCACAAAATAAACTAAATATTCTTCAAAATTTTCTTAGACCTGCAGCAAACTGGTCACATTCTCAACATTAATAATAATGTTATTGGAGTTATGTCTCACTAATTACTTTTACGGTTTTCGGAGACGCCGAGGTGCCTGAATTTAGTCCCACAGGAGTTATTTTACTTCCCAGTAAATCTACCGACACGAGTCTGACGTATTTGAGGACCTTCAAATACCACTGGACTGAGCCAAGATCGACCCTGACAGCTTGGGCTCAGAAAGCCAATGCCTTAACTATTTGATCCACTCAGCCCAGTTACAAAGTTCATATGCCTAATCCTAACCTAGTTTGGATTGTAGTCGTTTTCGGTTTTCCGCTGGTGGTTTAATATCTCACAACATAGGTTTTCGGCAATGATGGGATGGGATGGGGTAGGACTACGATTGGGAAGTTAGTCGCGTGGCTTCAAATAGGGTACAGCCTCGGCATTTGCCTGGAGTGAAAATGGAAAACCGTAGAAAAAATTCAGAACTGCTAATATTTGGTTTCGAAATCACCACTTCTCGAATGCAAATTTCCAGATATCACGTAACCAACTCGCTTGCTCTATATAAAAATAAATGTTTCATTCATATCAATCCAGAGGTATCCAAGCTAATTCGTCCTGTTCTTCTTACATCAAGAAACATGCACTTCATGCAGTAACACTGCTTAAAATCAGCCACGGACAACTGCAAGGTCTTCAGTGTGAACAGAGTAAACTCATTACACGTATAGATGTAAATCTCCTCATAATTACGGTATACGTCAATAAAGGAGATTTGGTGTAAAGTTTCAATCTAAAACCAGTTTCTAATTCCGTATTAAAACCTGAAGAACCGTTATATTCATTCCAGCTTCGACATTACTTTGAAATAAGTAAAGTCCAAAAAGAGAAAAGAATGGACAAAGGTATCAGTTTATTTACGTTTACAAGGTATTCTCAAATGTGATGTTGATGATGATAATAATAATCCTGTTACCTGGTCGAATGGTCAGCGCACTGGTCTTCGGTTTAGAGGGCTTCGGGTTTGATTCGCGGCCGAGCCAGAGGTCTACGGGAGGATGTAACCGAGAATGCATTGCTGGATTTAAAAGTTCACTGAGTCCACAATATAAGACATAGAAAGACGAAACTTTGCATAGTTAATTACAAACGATTGGGCTAGTATACAACAAACAATAACTATCTAAGTTATAAAAATGGCACCAGTACAGTCAGTTTAAAAAGCTTGTTACATCCTCTTGTTTAGGTACACTTTAAAACAAAACTGCATAAGACTCTGGGTTGATTTTTTTACACTTTTATGTACATGACATTATCTCTAACTTTATGAAGAATTATGGAAATACAATCAGAAATGTATTTTTTTATGGTAATTTGAAGTTGGATGTTGTAAACAATAGTAAGAAAATCAATGTGAATGCTTCCAGATTGAACAAATGATTAGATAGAAGCATAATTCTTCATAAATATGTGTACTGTCACTCAATAAACAGTGTCTGAAAATTTCAGTACTTTAGTTCTTGGGGTTTCAGAGAAAATTGTACCTTTGTGGTGAAAATATTGAAGTCGAGAAAACAACACTTGAAAGTTGGTAATGTACTGTTACTCACATCTGAGGTACTTTGCCTCTCAAAAGCTACCACAATGATAACCCTGGCCTTCATCTTCTTGTGCTCTCCTTCTGGACCTTTTCTCAATTTTGCTCTGTTTTTCCAGATGAGTTTGTGATACCTCAGCCTTGTCAAACCTTCGCTGGTCAATTTCTTGGAGGGAGTGTGTAGTGAAAACACCAGGATCCATTCGAGCCCTCTTTAGGACTTCAATTCTACCCCTGTTCCCTTCATTAAAATATAGAACAGCATCATACACTGCTATATTCAACACTTTCAAACCACAAAATGTTGTTTTAGGGCATCTCAACCAAACCAGATTATTAAAACTCTCATTATTGTTCTGAGTTTTGCCATGTAAACAACATTTCAGAAGTTCTGGATCAGCAAGAGACCTAAATATGGGCTTGATGGCTAGCATCACAGCCTCTGGAAGTGATTTATTGTGCCTGTAGGTATGGATATCTCTGTTGTACTTGCACCACCCTTCCTTGGGACACAGATTGTGCACTGGATTTTTGTCAGTGGATATTTTGTGGAAAAAGGTGGCCCAAACAGCAGTTTTCATAGCATCAACACTGCTGTTTTCTCTAATTGCCTTTCCATATTAAACCTGAAAAGAGTCTATATCCTTCTGGGTCAGTCTCCCTCTCCCACCAAGCGGTTTCCCATCTTTAATTTTTGGCCTTTACTTTCCTTCAGTAAACGACGCAGCCTGGATCCAACACGTTTCTGGACATGACCCACACATTCTAACTTGGTCACCTCACAGTCATATGGTTTACTGTCAACTACAGATTTAAAAGATTTAGAATCACCATCACCTAGGTAGTAAGTATATCTAACACCATACATATTTTGTGAACGACAGAACATTTTCACTACAGAAGCTGGCTCCACACCACCACTTGATCCACTGTAATTTTTGTAACAAACATGAGTGGTTTTCTTGCCATTCATTCTCTAATTCAGTATTTTCTAGTTTCTTCCTAACAGAACACTCATGACAATATTTAGACATTGTCTCAACATCTATAACTTTCCCCGAGTCAATGCTGATTATGGATGACACTCCATAGAGAGAAGTGTGCCCACGCTTCATCCATGAACCATCGATAAACACAGAGATCTTCTCCTCCAACACCTGTAGTTCAATTTCTCTTGTCTTTTACAATTTGCTTCACAGCCACTGCCATGCTTTCCTTGGCCACATCACTGACATCTTTCAAAATATGTTTGTTTATTTTATCAAACCTTGCAGTGGGTGGTGGCATATTAATCACACCACAAAATATATTACAAGCTTCCCTACCTTTCCCTATACATCTCATACCATTAGTAAATCTGTAATTACAGTCATAAATACCAGAGGATATCTTCGAAGATGTCTCAAATGATGACCTGTTATTGCACAATTCACAAAAAATTGTCAGTTCACAAGCTAAACCTACTCTCTTCTCTTCTACAACACTGAGACACATTGAATTCTTACAATTCACACACGTACATGAAACACTAATAGTCTGTGACAACAATTTCAGATCAATCCGTCTATATCCAGAGGTAGAAAACTGTTCACCTTCAACTTGTACCTGGCCACGAAAGTCAGAGCGAAGTTTTGTAAATGAAGTTGATAGGTAATGTTCTTGAGCTGACAGTTCTGATGGCTGAATTACCTTCCAGGTATGAACATTGCCCTTGAATTTCTGTTTCTTGAAACAGGATTTGACTCTTGGCATGTTTAATAATTACTTCACAATCACAAGTGCAGAACACAGATCACACTTCAACAAAAACCCATGTAGGCCTAAATATCAACACATCTGTAGCATGGAAAATTCCAAAACAAAACACACTGCTACCTAGTGCCAAAACTACACATCATATTCCAAAAAGAAGCCATCTATGGAGATGTTCCACAGAGAAAAATAATTTTTTGAGCAGTGGGTAGAATATAATAAATATAAGATTATTGAATGACATAAAATGGGGTGTGGCTATATGTATGCAACATCATATATAAATTATTTTTAAAAATACTTCTAGTTGAGTTATGAGCTTGAAACTTTCACACAATATATATATAAGACCATACACACGAAAAACATATTTTTCAAAATTTCGATTTTTTGACCCCTCGTCGGTTACATCCCCCCTTTTAACGGCGTTTGGTTAATTCCAACGGCTCGGAGACTGGGTTTGTGTTTGTCCGTATACATTCCTCTTCATATTTACATAGCACACCGCTGTACCATCCACCATAGAAACACGTAATAGTGAATACATACCTTCACACAATTTTCGTGTCAGGAAGGGAATCCGGCCGCTAAACTAGGCCTGATCTATACGTGCAACACACTTTGTAACCATGACCTCAACAAAGTGGAAAAGATCGGTATAATAATAATAATAATAATAATAATAATAATAATAATAATAATAATAATAATAATAATAATAATAATAATAATAATAACGGTTTTACGTCCGAAGAACTACTTTCACCGGGCCAGATGGCCGTGCAGTTAGAGGAGCGCGGCTGTGAGCTTGCATCCGGGAGATAGTCGGTTCGAATCCCACTGTCGGCAGCTCAGAAGATGGTTTTCCGTGGTTTCCCATTTTCACGCCAGGCAAATGCTGGGGCTGTACCTTAATTAATGCCACGGCTGCTTCCTTCCAACTCCTAGGCCTTTCCTATCTCATCGTCGCCATAAGACCTATCTGTGTCGGTGCGACGTAAAGCCACTAGCAAAAAAAAATTATAAGAACTACTTTTGCGGTTTTCAGAGATGTCGATGTACCCGAATTTTGTCTCTCAGGAATTTTTTCGTGCCAGTAAATCTTCCGACCGCGACACTGACGTATTTTAGCGCTTAATTGAGCCGGGATCGAACCCGCCAACTGAGGCTTAGTAAGTCACTACTGTGCTGTCCTAGCCACTCACCTCCGCAGTGTGTTAGTGTAGAGATAGGAAAAGGAGATTTTCTCATGTTTACTATATTACATTGGGAATTAATGGCCGTATTCGGCTACAGCGACTGCTGGTCTGTAATACTGTCCCTGTTCCGTTGATGTGCTCGGGCGTGACTGACAAACCCGAGTCTTTGATTTTGGAGATTCACCGACAAACCACACACTGCGTTATAGGTGTAGAGAAACTGTTGTTTCATGCAACTTCTGTTGGCGATGTTTTTCAAAGACTTCAGCTTGAACGTAAAACTTGCGCTGCCACTCAGAGCTCTTGCTTGGTAAGTGCTCAAGCTCAACACACTCCAGTTTGCAATTACTCATGATCCGCTTCAGGACATCTTTATAACGAAGCTTTTGTCTCCCAACTTTTCGTTTTCCATCCTGCAGTTCTACATAGAGCATCTTCTTTAGTAGATGATCATATTTCAGTCGGACCACATGTCCTGTCCATCGCAGTTGACTCTTCAAGGGAATAGCCTCTATACCTGTGGATAATGCCCATCGAAATACAGCATTCCCCACGTAATCACTCCACTTGATGTGAAGAATCGACCGAAGGCTTCTCACATGGAACTGGTCTGAATTCTTGATGTGACATCGATATGTACACCAAGTACCTGAGCCAAACAGGAGAGCTGGGAGAACAATAGCTCTGTACACAGCCAGTCTGGTATGTAACTGGATATTATGAAACAGGAAGAAACGCTGACTTACTTCTCCAAATGTAGCAACTGCTGCTCCAATGCGGCTGCTAATTTCCTATTCAAGCTGATTTATTGACGCCACAGTGCTACTCAGTTGACTCTTCGAGGGAATAGCCCCTATACCTGTGGATAATGCCAATCGAAATACATCATTTCATCACTTCAGTTTTTGTAACACTAATTTTGAGGCCAAACCGGTTGTATGATTCATAGAATTGATTACGCTATCTTGGACTCCCCTTCTCGTCTCTGCAACAATGGGTACACCATCAGCAAACAACAGTGCGCTGTCTGTTTCAAACTGCGTTTTCCTGCTGCGCCTGAGTCGTAGACTGAAGAGTTTCCTCATCATACCTTTATCTTAAATGGACTCTACCAGCATTCCTCATTGAGTCGTTAAACAGTTTTTGTTTGTTTGTTTCTTTGCTGGGAATTAAGCCATTCCTTTCCAGTGTCGATCCAGTTAATATGACTTTGTTAATTTTTACAGGCATTTTACAGTGTTTTAAGTGTTATATTCGTGCTCAACAGACTGATAACTTATAAGAATACGGATGGAAAAGAGAGTTGGAGCAAGAACGCAACCTTACTTCAGACCAGAGCTGACTTCGAACTTTTCCGATAGTACAAGAGTAACGCATTTCTTGCATTTCGTCTCCTCATCGAGGCTTCTCGCTATTTCGTAAAACCGTGGCACTGTCGTTGTTGTGTTATTGCATCAATTGCCGGAGAAAAGTCATGAGCAACAGCACGATTTTTACATCTGCTTTGTCAATTTTTAATGTGTACCACTCAAAATCTTATGGGTGGTACTTGCATAGATCGGCTGTCCTCTTAATATACGAAAGCCATATTGAGAATCGGGAAGTATCCTTTCAGCAAGTATCTCCAGTTAATTAAGTAACACTGAGCTCGATAGCTGCAGTCGTTTAAGTGCGGCCAGTATCCAGTATTCGGGAGATAGTAGGTTCGAACCCCACTACCGGCAGCCCTGAAAATGGTTTTCCGTGGTTTCCCATTTTCACACCAGGCTTCCTTCCCACTCCTAGCCATTTCCTGTCCCATCGTCGCCAAAATACCTATCTGTGTCGGTGCGACGTAAAGCAACTAGCAAAAAAAAAAAAAAAAAATAATTAAGTAACACTTCCGTGAAGATCTTTCCGAGCACGCTAAGCAAAGGTATTCCGCAATAGGAATTACGGTTAAATACTTTGTATATCGGACATTAGAGCCGATCGAAAGTCAGCATGAACTGCACTTCGCCTCTGCATATCCCAGAAGGCTAGCCAGATACTGATATGGAATTCTACATTACCAGATTTCGGAATTTCTCCATGATGATGATGATGATGATGATGATGATATTTCAGTAGCTCCTAGTGATTTGCGCCTAAGACGTCAGAAGTTTGTTTCGAGGACAATCTAGGCCTGGGTGCGTAGTGTTGATGGTTAAACACTCGCTTTCTATACTCCATGTTGCAGGATTGAATCCCGGTGCGATGGGTAGTTCTTAAATGAGGAAAATCCTTTTAAGCTAATTTACTGGCAAGTCAAGGAGGTAGTTTTAAACGCAAATTTTCTCATATTGTGGTGTCCTTTAGCAATGAAAGGTACGTTAAACATGTATTATTATTATTATTATTATTATTATTATTATTATTATTATTATTATTATTATTATTATTATTATTATTATTATTATTCCTGCGAAGAAAGTCGTACATAGCTTCACTTAAAATATTTTCGATATTATGTATGTACCTGATCAATCCAATATTTAAGAACAATATAAAGAATGTAAAGGCCCTCCCTGGAGCTAACATATTTCGGACCATAATTTAATGGAAGTGAAAATAAAAACAAGGCTGAATAAATGATCTTAGTTATACTGAGATGCCTCAAACGGCTCAGAAATAAGTTCTGGTTACATTTAAACAGGATATATGTATCACGGAGGTTCTAGAAATGAACCTGTCACAAAACACATGTGAAGTATACAGATGACTAGGGGATTATTGCAGAGACCAAAGAAGAACTACAGAGTACGTTAGAAGAAGTATTAAGAGTTGGAAAGGAGTTTGGCAAGCTAATAAGCATCAAAAAGACAAAAGTAATGAGAATAGGTAAAAAAAGGAAAATGAATGTAAATATTGGGGGTCAAAAACTCGGAGAGTACCTTGGAAGCATGATCACCAGCAACGGAAATTGTACGAAGGAGATCAAAGGAATGATAATCTACGGAAAGGAAGCCTTTAGAAAGGTAAAAGAGCTGTTAACTGCAAAAAAATATCAACCTGATACTAAGGAGACGTTTCGCCGAATGTTTTGTCTGGAGTGTGGTTCTATATGGGTCTGAAACGTGGAATATCTGAAAGAAAGAAAGAAACGACGTAAAGAGCTTTGAAATGTGGTTGTGGAGAAGGGTGCTGTGAATCAAGTGAACCGACAGGGTGAGTAACATCGAAGTACTGTACTGATAAGAGTGAAGGAACATCGAATCTTCATCAAGGCAATAAGGATTGGATACAATCTGAGAAAATTTGCCTACCAAAAATAATGCTGGGAGGAAAGATTTCAGGAAGAAGAGGAAGGGGTAGAAGAAAATTATATATACTGTATTTACAGATTTGAAAATGGGAAGGATGAAGAACTGATGGCTTGCTCAGGACTGGAAACCCTAGACGAAAAAGCTCAGTTGAAACTTGTCCATGGACAGTTTCACATGAAAAACAAGACCTAAATCTATATATATAAAAGCAAGTCGGGCTGGAGCGATGTATATATAAATATTTAAAAATGAAAAAAGACGTGAATTAATGAGGCACTTCCAGAAATCTCAGAAATTTGAAACTTGGTACGAGGGAAACTGATGACCCCAAGATCCCTAGAAAAATCGGAAATTCTCAAAATTCCCTGAAGGGGGCACGCTGGGGGGGCTCAAATTTTGGGCTCAGCATAAGAACACAGTCGTATAGTATATCCAAAACGATAACCTATAGGTTTCGTGGGCTTAAAAATTTTCGGGAATTTCCTCATTTTTATCCCGCATCCCCCCAAATCAAGATGGCGGCACAACCTGCGAGACGAGGTAGACAATTGAAATTTGGTGAAATTATAGCTTTTGGTCCCTAACCGACGGGAAAATTCCAAGATGTTCAAATTTTTCACCTTTTACCCCCAAAGATATCGAAATATTGAGGCAATTTTAATGACTGTGCAGACATTCCTTTTGAGCTATTTTTTGGCTAAACGGTAAGTCGTATCACAAAACGGATGGCACAATGTCGCTTCAATTCGGAGTGATCTACAACTTTGGTCCTGTGACATTTTGTCGTATCTCTCTCCCTTATACGTTAAATTTGGCCGTATTTCTGGATTGTTCGTAAATTTGGTGATTTTTACAAGTATATTTTATTGTTTGACACACTTATAACAATGATAGGATCATCACGTTGTGTGCGCACATTGGCACGATTAAGGGACATACGTGTACCAAATTTAATGATTCTAGCTTATACATAAGTAGGCAAAATGTAATGTCAAATGTTAAAAATGCACCCAAATTTCACCCTATTCAAAATTTGAACTCAATTTACCCCCTTAATATGGGAGATACGAGGAAATGGTTTAGAAACAAACATGTAGAGCGATAAATGAGGCGTCTGAGGGCGCAAACCGTTTCTTAATATCATAAACCGTTTAGGAGATATGAATCTCGAAGTGGAAGTCTGCACTTTTCAACGTGCTCATGCTTATCCGTCATCTATCTATATATATAAAAGCAAGTCGGGCTGGAGCGATGTATATATAAATATTTAAAAATGAAAAAAGACGTGAATTAATGAGGCACTTCCAGAAATCTCAGAAATTTGAAACTTGGTACGAGGGAAACTGATGACCCCAAGATCCCTAGAAAAATCGGAAATTCTCAAAATTCCCTGAAGGGGGCACGCTGGGGGGGCTCAAATTTTGGGCTCAGCATAAGAACACAGTCGTATAGTATATCCAAAACGATAACCTATAGGTTTCGTGGGCTTAAAAATTTTCGGGAATTTCCTCATTTATATCCCGCATCCCCCCAAATCAAGATGGCGGCACAACCTGCGAGACGAGGTAGACAATTGAAATTTGGTGAAATTATAGCTTTTGGTCCCTAACCGACGGGAAAATTCCAAGATGTTCAAATTTTTCACCTTTTACCCCCAAAGATATCGAAATATTGAGGCAATTTTAATGACTGTGCAGACATTCCTTTTGAGCTATTTTTTGGCTAAACGGTAAGTCGTATCACAAAACGGATGGCACAATGTCGCTTCAATTCGGAGTGATCTACAACTTTGGTCCTGTGACATTTTGTCGTATCTCTCTCCCTTATACGTTAAATTTGGCCGTATTTCTGGATTGTTCGTAAATTTGGTGATTTTTACAAGTATATTTTATTGTTTGACACACTTATAACAATGATAGGATCATCACGTTGTGTGCGCACATTGGCACGATTAAGGGACATATGTGTACCAAATTTCATGATTCTAGCTTATACATAAGTAGGCAAAATGTAATGTCAAATGTTAAAAATGCACCCAAATTTCACCCTATTCAAAATTTGAACTCAATTTACCCCCTTAATATGGGAGATACGAGGCAATGGTTTAGAAACAAACATGTAGAGCGATAAATGGGGCGTCTGAGGGCGCAAACCGTTTCTTAATATCATAAACCGTTTAGGAGATATGAATCTCGAAGTGGAAGTCTGCACTTTTCAACGTGCTCATGCTTATCCGTCATCTATATATATAAAAGCAAGTCGGGCTGGAGCGATGTATATATAAATATTTAAAAATGAAAAAAGACGTGAATTAATGAGGCACTTCCAGAAATCTCAGAAATTTGAAACTTGGTACGAGGGAAACTGATGACCCCAAGATCCCTAGAAAAATCGGAAATTCTCAAAATTCCCTGAAGGGGGCACGCTGGGGGGGCTCAAATTTTGGGCTCAGCATAAGAACACAGTCGTATAGTATATCCAAAACGATAACCTATAGGTTTCGTGGGCTTAAAATTTTTCGGGAATTTCCTCATTTTTATCCCGCATCCCCCCAAATCAAGATGGCGGCACAACCTGCGAGACGAGGTAGACAATTGAAATTTGGTGAAATTATAGCTTTTGGTCCCTAACCGACGGGAAAATTCCAAGATGTTCAAATTTTTCACCTTTTACCCCCAAAGATATCGAAATATTGAGGCAATTTTAATGACTGTGCAGACATTCCTTTTGAGCTATTTTTTGGCTAAACGGTAAGTCGTATCACAAAACGGATGGCACAATGTCGCTTCAATTCGGAGTGATCTACAACTTTGGTCCTGTGACATTTTGTCGTATCTCTCTCCCTTATACGTTAAATTTGGCCGTATTTCTGGATTGTTCGTAAATTTGGTGATTTTTACAAGTATATTTTATTGTTTGACACACTTATAACAATGATAGGATCATCACGTTGTGTGCGCACATTGGCACGATTAAGGGACATATGTGTACCAAATTTCATGATTCTAGCTTATACATAAGTAGGCAAAATGTAATGTCAAATGTTAAAAATGCAAGTCGGGCTGGAGCGATGTATATATAAATATTTAAAAATGAAAAAAGACGTGAATTAATGAGGCACTTCCAGAAATCTCAGAAATTTGAAACTTGGTACGAGGGAAACTGATGACCCCAAGATCCCTAGAAAAATCGGAAATTCTCAAAATTCCCTGAAGGGGGCACGCTGGGGGGGGGGCTCAAATTTTGGGCTCAGCATAAGAACACAGTCGTATAGTATATCCAAAACGATAACCTATAGGTTTCGTGGGCTTAAAAATTTTCGGGAATTTCCTCATTTTTATCCCGCATCCCCCCAAATCAAGATGGCGGCACAACCTGCGAGACGAGGTAGACAATTGAAATTTGGTGAAATTATAGCTTTTGGTCCCTAACCGACGGGAAAATTCCAAGATGTTCAAATTTTTCACCTTTTACCCCCAAAGATATCGAAATATTGAGGCAATTTTAATGACTGTGCAGACATTCCTTTTGAGCTATTTTTTGGCTAAACGGTAAGTCGTATCACAAAACGGATGGCACGATGTCTCTTCAATTCGGAGTGATCTACAACTTTGGTCCTGTGACATTTTGTCGTATCTCTCTCCCTTATACGTTAAATTTGGCCGTATTTCTGGATTGTTCGTAAATTTGGTGATTTTTACAAGTATATTTTATTGTTTGACACACTTATAACAATGATAGGATCATCACGTTGTGTGCGCACATTGGCACAATTAAGGGACATATGTGTACCAAATTTCATGATTCTAGCTTATACATAAGTAGGCAAAATGTAATGTCAAATGTTAAAAATGCACCCAAATTTCACCCTATTCAAACTTTGAACTCAATTTACCCCCTTAATATGGGAGATACGAGGAAATGGTTTAGAAACAAACATGTAGAGTGATAAATGAGGCGTCTGAGGGCGCAAACCGTTTCTTAATATCATAAACCGTTTAGGAGATATGAATCTCGAAGTGGAAGTCTGCACTTTTCAACGTGCTCATACTTATCCGTCATCTGTGTGTTTAGTCCTCAGCCCGAAGGCTGGTTGGATCCTCAACAGCTCTGCCATCAGCTGTCATAGATGGCCTAGGCATCACTGAAGAGGCATACTAGGGAAATGAGGAGTGAGGTAGTTTCCCGTTGCTTTCCTCACCGGGCCAGAAGTTGCTATTACATATCAGTCTGCCAAGCCCACTGAAATGCATGCACCAACTGACCCTATGAGCAATATTTTCACACCATTCAGAGCAGGGACTGGCTGCAGAAGGAATGGCATTACTAGCATCACTCATACCTCAGTCACTTTCATTTTGTCAAAGCCAAGGATAAAGCTGAGACAGATCAATGAAAGTAACAAGATTGCTCTAGCCCATACCAGAAGACATAGTGCACTGTAAACACTAGGTCCCGCCAGCAAAGGCATATCCGTCATCTATATATATAAAAGCAAGTCGGGCTGGAGCGATGTATATATAAATATTTAAAAATGAAAAAAGACGTGAATTAATGAGGCACTTCCAGAAATCTCAGAAATTTGAAACTTGGTACGAGGGAAACTGATGACCCCAAGATCCCTAGAAAAATCGGAAATTCTCAAAATTCCCTGAAGGGGGCACGCTGGGGGGGCTCAAATTTTGGGCTCAGCATAAGAACACAGTCGTATAGTATATCCAAAACGATAACCTATAGGTTTCGTGGACTTAAAAATTTTCGTACATCTGTACATTGATTATTTTGGCGAAATTTCCGTACAGTTATCCGTTTCAGGTGTAATAATGACCATCTGCATCATTTTTAGCTTTTGTGTCTGTTTGTCTGTTTGTTTGTCTGTTAGTCTCTTTGTCTGTTTGTCTGTCCTTCTATAACTTGAAAACTACTAAATATATATTTCCACCAAACTTCATATTTAGAATCCACCTCTCCTTGGGTAGGTTTTAGCGCAAATATCGTTTCTAAATCCGTGAACTGAGTGGGGATTTTTACGAAACCGAAACGGTGATTTTGCACTCCCTCAAAGCATACACAACCGAACTTAATGGAAATCAACCTGCCTTAATGAAAATTAATTTCTAAACCTTTTTTTCTCATGTGCATCATTTCGATAACAGGATTTAGTAAGGGAGATATCATTAACGGACCGTTTTTCGGTACAAATCCCAGCGGACTTAACGCAAGAGCGGGTGCGTGTAAAGCGTACTTCTTACAAACTTGAAAACTAACAAGATATTTGAACCAAATTTTATATATAGCATCCATCTGTCCAAGGGTAGGTTTCCTTGGTGTCTGTTAGTTAGTTAGTTAGTTAGTTTGTTTGTTTGTTTGTTTCTTTGTTTGTTTGTTTGTTTGTTTGGTCTGTTTGTCTTTCTCTAACTTGAAAACTACTGGATATATTTCCACCAAACTTCATATTTAGAATCCACCTATCCTTTGGGGAGGTTTTAGGGCAAATATTGTTTCTAAATCCCTGAACTAATTGGGGGTTTATACGAAACCGAAACCGTGTTTTTGCACTCCCTCAAAATACACACAACCAAACTTAATGGAATTCTACCTGCCTTAATGGAAATTAATTTCTAAACCTTTTCTTCTCATGTGCATCATTTCAATCACTTACAGGAAAGATAATATGATCAAACTCTACACGAACATTGGCCCAATCAGTACCCATATGTGAGCCAAATGCTATGTCACATAATTATCCGAAAAGTAATGCAATGTAAGATATTCTTACACAAATTTCAACCTATTCAACGTTTCTGATTCAATCTGACCCATGAATAGATAAGATGCGAGAAAATATCATAGGACCAGTCATTTAGATCGCTAAATACTGCGCCTTACGGTACAATCCTTTGTTGATATGACGTACCGTTTAGCAGCAGTTAATCTGTAAATAAAGGTCTGCAATATTGTAAACATTCATATACTTTCGTATGTCCATCTGTATATATTCATTGATGTCGATTTGTAGCGATCGAGAAAGGATGTGTCTGCTATTGTAATCAGTACTCCCTACACCGACTTTGACTGCTGGCAGTAGGAATGGGGTCCTTCTCCAACTCCTGTGTAACTGGCATTAGCAAGGAGGGCCTACCATTTTAATGAATAATTCACTTTTCGATTTGTCTTGCAGAAGGCAAGGGATCATGCAGTTTTGTTCGAAAGTCCCCTACTCTATTGTGTTTGGCTCTAGGCCAGGGTGCCCGCCATTATAAACAAATGTTCCAATCTAAAATTTGACTAGCATTAGGCATAGTGGCCTGCTATTTTCATGGAAACTCACTAATTCTGTGTGACTGGCAGTAAGCTGGCTAGCAGCAGTAAAAAGGGACTGTCATTATAATGATAACTGCACAACTCAATTTTGACTGGTGGTAGGGAAGTTGCCTGGTATTATAATAAAAACTCCTCAACTGTAACCTGTCTGAAAGTAGGAAATGGGTCTGCCATTGTAACTAAAACTCCCCAAATCGATTGTGACCGCACAGTAGGCATTGGGGCCTGCAATTATAATGTAAACTTGCCAACTCAATTGTGAATGGCAGTAGGCAAGTGAGCCTGGCGTTATCATCACAACTCCGCAACCCTCACTTTACATTGGAAACAACGTATGTGGACCTCCCCATGCTATTTCTCGGATAAGGCTAAGAGACATGCAATTTTAAAACAATCTCATTTGCTGCACGCACAGTATTTACGTCGATATCCGTATACAATGTAGAATACCGTAGCGAAGCACGGGTACATTTGCTAGTAATGGATAATTTAGGAATAAAGACATGAGAAATGGAAGAAACAAAAATGCATTCAGATGATGATGTACCAGCGAAGACATCGTCTGCTTCTGGGAAATATGCTGATGCTGGCGATGGAATAAATTACAAAAAAAAAGAAAAAGATGATGATGATGATGATGATGCTTGTTGTTTTAAAGGGCCTAACATCTAGGTCATCGGCCCCTGAAAAGATAAAGAAAAAAGAAAGAAAATCCTGTTCCATTTCAGATAGACTTCGTACGCATATCAGCCTACATTGTGTCTATTCGCTATTTAATCTAAACGAAGAAGAATAAGAAGAAGTAGTCCAGTAAACTCTTAAAGCAGCACGCTGAAGAATCGTGACTTTATCGCCTTCGTAAAGCGTGAAGGCTGCAAGTTGAAAGATCTCTGTTAAGGGAATTTAGAATCACTTAGCGCAATACAGCCCAACCCAAATGCCTTGCAACCTTACATAATGTCCGTGTGTCTTTCTTCTTTTTTTCTCTCCTTATGAAAAGGTAACGGTTTACAGCACTACGATAAGAGAAACTGAAAGTGTTGAATGAACACAGCAAAATCTTACATTTAACTTGCAATAAGCGTGCGTTGGAGTACAGTTCTGTCATTGTACGAGCCATATCTAACTTTCTGTTGTGATTTGCAACGACTTTCTGTTATATACAATTTCAAACACAACAGGAAACAGGTTTGGTAATAGAAAATCGGTATAATAATAATAATAATAATAATAATAATAATAATAATAATAATAATAATAACAATAATAATCGTCTTAATACAAGATTCATGCTAGGTTGGAATTGTTGCACATCGCACCGATACAGATAGATTTTATGGCGACGATGGTATAAGAGATGGTTAGGACTGTGAGGGAAGCGACTATGGACTTAGGATACAGCCTCCCAAGCGATCACTGGTCAGCCCGAAGGCCTGCAGATTATGAGATGACGCGTGGACAGCGCAACTAATCCTCTCGGCCATTATTCTTGGCCTTCTCGACCGGGGCTGACATTTCAGAGTCAAATATCTCCTCACCTGTAAACACACAGGCTTAATGGACCTCGATCTATCCGTCAGATCCAGGTAAGACATCCCTTATCCGGCTGGGAGCCAAAAAAAGGCTCTGACACATTTCAGCGCTCGTGATATGCCTTAAATACCAATGGGGTTCTCATTTTGTTTTTACAGGAGACGATATTTTATGAATGTGATTATGTCCAGTCAAGCGGAAAGAAACTTTAGTCCGAAAGGGTTAAAATGCAAATTATTGTGGGTGAATGCACAATTATAATCTATCCACAGAAAAGGAATTCAGTAGCAATGGAAGAAAAAACGCCTCGTGATTATAATAATTCGGAACCAAGAGAGAGAGAGAGAGAGAGAGAGAGAGGTGAAAATGGTGATGAGATGATGTATGTCATATTCATTAGTCCCAATAATTGTTCATACTTCACACAGCATATAACAGCTTCAATGTTGTTTTTAAATTATGTTCTTCTAGGAACTGATTACGCCAATTGTCTGTTAAGTCTATAATTGAGAGGCTGGTTGAATTCTCAAATAGCACCACCGAAGGTTATGGGGTTATAAGGAAGCTGCAACAACCGATGGTGGCGCAATAATGGGGTGTACTAGGAGTGAAGTAGTTTCCCATTGCTTTCCTCACAGGGCTAAAGAGTGCTACTGCAGGGTAACTGGCCTTAAGAATAGCACTTTTCGTATACTCAGACGCAGTAGTGGAGCTCCAAATGCCATTACCCAGTACCACTCATACCTCAGAACTTCCATACTGCCATAAATGAAACTGAAACTTCAGTAGAAGCCGTATTTTGCACTGGTCTGTCAAAAGATGGATGCAAATTTACTCCATCAAACAATAGCAACAGGTGGAGATTACGTTGCTTAGCAAATGAAAATATTTTTCCTAACCAGTGTGTACAGGAAAGGTCATGTGCTTCGGACATTCTCTCAAATTAAACTGCACTATCAACACCAACAAATGTAGAGGAGGACGAATAAATTTTCTTCTAGGAGCGGCACAATTGCCTTGAATCTAAAATTGCGCTAGTAACTGCAATCCTGATCTAACTCATTAGATAGCTTGGTTAAACTCATGGCTAATTAACTAGCGGAGCAAGTAACGGTGCTCCATCTTCGACAGCAGAATTACAATAACCTACAGTAACCGGCTCCGGACGCTCAACACTTCCATGTGGAGGTACACAATTCATCTTCTAACACTACAATACGTAAACACAGGAAGGATCGGTTTTACAGTTATTTCAACATTTTTACACGTAGAGGTAATAGCAGTACATAGGGTCACATGTCGTAACAAATAAGTAAAAGCAAAAGCAAAGTCTTCTCCGTACAGGCCATGAAGGCCCTTGGAGGGGTGAAAGGTAAAGGCTTCCACTATCCGTAACCTCGGCACTTGATGGGGTAGAGTTGTTAGCTCTACGCCCGGCCGCCTTTGCCCCCAGGAATTAACCTGGTACTCATTTTTGGTGTAGGCTGAGTGAACCTCAGGGCCATATGCACCTCCGGAAGTGGAAACCTCATTTCTTAAATTTTACGACTTCCTGACGGGGATTCGAACCGACGTCCTTCCGGGCGAACCGAGCACGCCTTTACCGCCTCGGCCAGGCAGCCCCTCGTAACAAATAAGTAAACAGTGAATATATTTGCTGGGTAAAATACCTAACAGCTTCAGATAGAAGACTATTTTAAGTAAACCAATATCCTCCTAGCCTTGTGGCTGGATCATTTTCATTTGACCATCTCAACGACAACGATTGTTTTAAATTGTTCTACATCTCACATAGATTGTAGCCTTTTTCGCAAGTGCCTGGATGTCGGACTGGCTGAATAAAGGTTTTCGGCAACAGAAGGATGAGAAAGAACTAGGATTGGGAAGGTAGCGGCCGTGGCCTTAACTGAGGCACAACCCCAGCATTTCCCTGATGTAAAATGGGAAAACAATCTTAAGGACTGCCGACGGTGAGATTCAAACTCAATATCTTCCGAATGACGCAATCCCCGTAGCCAACTCGTTCGATAGATTTTAGTCTCTTTCATCATATACCCCCAGGTTCTCTCGACTTGGGATCTTAAAGTGGCAACAACGGGGCCGCAGCTGAGTAAGTCATTTCTTACATTCACTTGTGCAAGGCTCTTCACTTTCATCTTTCCTATCGGTACTCCCTTGAGAAACTCTTGTTGTCCTCCGAAGATGACGGCATTAAGATTAAGGGATCTTGAGAGTGCTACGTTTACCTGCCTTGTCCGACTCGTTGGCTGAACGGTCAGCGTACTGGCCTTCGGTTCAGAGGGTCCCGAGTTCGATCCCCGGCCGGGTCGGGGATTTTAACCTTAATTGGTTAATTCCAATGGCACGGAGGCTGGGTGTATGTGTTGTCTTCATCATCATTTCATCCTCATCATGACGCGCAGGTCGCCTACGGGAGTCAAATAGAAAGACCTGCACCTGGCGAGCCGAACCCGTCCTGGGATATCCCGGCACTAAAAGCCATACGGCATTTCATTTCATTTCATTACCTGCCTTATTCTTTCTTTCCCTGATACTCACATTCTCGAGCGATCAGACATCTTCGTCCTATCAGTACCTAAGAACTCACACTATGCTAACCTAAGTATTTCTCCTTTTCAGGTCTAATTGCATCTATTTCTGCTGCTTTATGACAACGTTGTTTGTATACCATCCTGTTCACTTTCTCGAGCGTAATTTCACTGCCTACGAGTGCGTAACGCGTTTTGAATCACATGGCCGTGAGCTTGCATTTGGGAGATGGTGGATTCGAACCCCACTGTCGGCTGCCTTGAAGATGACTTCCACGTTTCCCACTTTCAAACCAGGCAAATGTGGGATTCGACTTCTCCTCATCGAGCGAGTTGGCTGTGCTGTTATGATCGCATAACTGTGAGCTTGCATTCAGGAGATAGTGGATTTGAATCCCACTGTCGGCAGCCCTGAAGATGGTTTACCGTGGTTACCCATTTTCACACCAGGAAAATGCCATGGCTGTACTTCAAATACTGCTAAGGCCGATTCATTACCAATATTAACATTTTCTCACCCTTACGTTACCGAAAATTTTCGATGTGTTAGTGCGACGTTAAACCACTAGCAAATCCATTCTTCCCACTTCTAGCCCTGTCCTAACCCATCGTCGTCATAAGACCTGTTTGCGAGGGTGCGACGTAAAACAAACAGCAATAATTTTACTGCCATCGTTGTTCTCATTAATTCCATTGTTCGAGACTTCATGGAAAAGATTTCCTTTTACGTTGAGAACTTCAAAATATTCGGTAATCTATTTTTCCCCATTTGTCTCACATGATCCCACGATAGAAAACTGTTCCTATACACAGATAGATTCACCCATCCAGTTACTTACTAACTTCGTTTTTCTCTCCTAATTGTTAGATTGATATACAACTGTTAAAATATACAGACTCCCACTGAAATGCCTTATATTATACAAAAGAAAAGACCCAGTGAAACCAATCTTCGTTACTACGGGCCTCCCGCCTCTTTATACAGCAGACCAACGGCTGGTTTATATGTGGTCAGCACGACAAGTCTCTACAGGTGATTCCGTCAATTAATCGAGAAGGGTTCACTATTTCGATAGTTCATCAACTGTCGGGCGATCCTGAGAGACCACCGTTACATGCCCTCCATCTAGCTGTAAATTCGAAGCAAAACAGACGAATGAACGGGAAGATTTTCATATACGTCAGCCTCATTTCGGTAGATTTAGTGGCATGCAAAAGAACTCCTTCGACATAAAATTGCAGTATCCGAAAACCGTAAAGTCAACGTGAAATCTATAACATTATTATCATTATGGAGACTTTCGGAAAAGAGGAACGTAACAACTTCCAGTGTTCGTGACCTTAGTACTGTGTGTGATAGCGTAGTTAGTTCTTTGGCTAGCATTCTTTGCCTCCGGCAGTTAACCGGCTGGTGCTGGCTGAGTGAACCCTACGGTCATACTTACCAGAAGGGGAAGCCTAGTTTCTAGTTCCTCAGATTTCTGGCAGGATATCGAGCTCACGTCCTCACATGTGAACCGAACGCTACTTTTATGGCCTCATCAAGGCATATTGTCGGTGAAGAAATAATACGTCGTTTGTCAAAATGCTCTTTCTAGCCATTATTTCCCTTAAGACTGGTCACGCCTCCTAGCCACTTATGGATATGCAGTCCATCAGAACAATGTTCGTTCCGTTCATTTTCCTTTGTGGAAGTGTAATGAAAAATGAACCTTAAATGCAGTATACTGCAGGGGAGAGTAAATATGTCAAGCATACATTCCTACAGTACGGCACGGTAAGGTTCATTTTCTTTTATATAATTGCACAGGACTCAAAGAAAATGGTTCTGATGGACTGCATATCTATATGTGGCTCGGAGGCGTGACCAGTCTTAAGGAAAATAATGTATAGGAAGAATTGTGACATACGAGATTTTGTTTCTTCAACGATGATATAATCCTAACTTGCATCCTTCCTGAAATCAAACGGATACGACTTCTGCAACATACTCAGAATCAGCAAAGATAAAATTAATACATTGCATCATGTTAATATACACAATGCTGCTCAATTCACAAATTCCATGTTTGGTTCTTATATTTCATTTCCTATGTAGTCCAGATCCTTGGATGAATGGTCGGCGTAGCGGCCTTCAGTTCATAGGGCCCCGGGTTTGATTATCGTCAGGGGATATGTATGAACCATGTTTTGTTAATTAATTTACAACATATCACAATACAAACCATCACAGAAACACGCAAAAGTAAATACATATTTCCACATAGGTTTTGTCGTCTGGAAGTCAGCCGGCCGTAAACCTGTGCTTAATTTTCATCTAGTACTGATCCCAAGTCGACGGCCACGAAGAAAGAACTAACTACTCTGAATCCTTGCGACAACCTGTAATTTCACGCGGTTTAATAAATACTAAAGGTGGTTTCCCATTTTCTCACCAGGCAAATGCTGGGGCTGTACCTTAATTAAGGCCACGGCCGCTTCCTTCCCACTCCTAGCCCTTTCTTATCCCATTGTCGCCATAAGACCTATCTGTGTCGGTGCGGCGTAAAGCAGATAGTAAAGATAATAAAGGTACCTATGACGAATTAGTACAGATAGGGAACATAAAATATGGAAAAGAAAGGAAGTGACCGTGGCCTTAATTAAGGTGCTTGGTGTGAAAATGGGAAACCACAGACACAGATAGGTCTTGTGGCGACGATGGAATAGGAAAGGACTAGGACCGGGAAGGAGACGACCGTGGCCACAATGTAAGGTACAGACCCAGCATTTGCCTGGTGTGCAAACGGGAAGCCACGGAAACCCATCTTCAGGGCTGCCGACAGTGGGGTTCAAAACCACTATCTCTTGAATTCAAATTAATTCAAAGAATCAACACGTAACATTTACGTGCCCCAAACCACTCGCTAGGGTTTATTTAACATCTTAACACACTCTTCATTCCTCGACGTTGCTAACCTATCAATGCCTTCGGCTCGGCCAAAGGATCGCTGATGAGACATTCTAAGCCGGATTTCACTCACAGTAGGATTGGCAGTTCCTTTATGATCCTCCACCAGCCCCAGCTACAAAAACTGACAATGCCCAGTGTCACTTAACTTCCGCGATCACACGGGATCCATTGCTTTAACGCGGATATGTCGTTGGTTTATATCCCCATCCCAGTTAAGTGCTAACAGATAAAATAATAGTAATAATAATAAATAATAATAATAATAACACCAGTAATAATAATATTTAATAAGTGATGTTAACTACTGTTAAGATTTTCAAGGATACCGAGGTTCCGGAATTTTGTTCCACAGGATTTCCTTCACGAGCTGATAAATCTAGAAATACGAGGCTGACGTATTTGAGCACCTTCATATTTCACCGAATTCAGCCGGGAAGGAACCTTGAAACATGGGCCCAGAAAGCCACCACTCTACCCTATGAACCATTCAGCCCGACATTGAGACACTGCATGGCAGATACGTGAAAGTCTGGGCCACGGAAGGATGTTTCTCTATTTAGTTTTAATTAATTAACAAATGTCACATCTATACATTTAGCGCAGATACGATAAATACGTTTCATATGGTGAGTAACCACGACTAATGACCACGTTAAGGTGTAAGCGAGATAACAAACATTTTTATGTGCTTGATATCATCAAGCAATTTTAACATAAACTCTCGGTCACTGAAGAAGTATCAGGTCAGCGAAACCTTGCAAGAATGACAGTAAACTGAAGCCATTACATCCTACACCCAACGAGAACATCCGGAGGACATGTCTTCACGGGATTCACATACAGAGAAGGGGAAGTGTGATCACTAGTGCAGCTGAAACGAAGCCGTTCTCCACTACGTCAGTACACGAAACGTAGTGTGTCCAAGAGAAGGGTTTGGTCACTAACTTCTTACTAAGGCAGTCGAATCCTGGCCGATGTAAGGTGCATTCTCGAAATTATAAATCATCCCCTGTGCTTCAAGTTCCATAAAAAACGTCTAAGTCCTGTCGCCAGTGATCAGTCACATAAAACTACAAGATCCTTAGAGTTTACATCGTATCCACAGTATTTCTACATAAGACAAAATAAAAAAGCTAGAGAAAGACTGGGACTAAATTATTAATGATAAACTCTTGTCCATCAAATATTTACTAGTACAGTGTGTTCACCTCATTCCAAGCAAACATTATTCGTGACATAAACGTCTTGATAACCAAAGACAAGAGAAAACGAACTAAGGCATTTAGTTGTAAGAAATCGTTTGCGTGATTGATTTAACTTATCGGTATCGAAATAAGCAGGATCAAACTTAGTCTACTTACATGAAAGTGGTAGCAATCTCATGGCCTGAACGACAGCGGTGCAATGTACAGTACATCTTGAGTAGGAAGTATTCTAAATGAAGTGGTGTCAAATTGTGAGATTACAATTTTGTTGGACAGAATTTAATGAACAGTTTCATTTTATCTTCGTTTCCCATTTTGGGCACTCTGTATACCTAAATCCCACATCAGATAGATTCGTTCCAGGTAAAATACTTTGAAAATAATTCATACTGTTTACCACGTTTTTCCGTTACTTTGCTCCTTGGGAAGAATGTGGGATATTTTGGTAGAAGAATACTCCACATGGAAATGTGTTACCTGTGTGGCATAAGCCGAAGTTTATAAACTTTTGTCATTCTGTGAGCAGAACTATATAGTTTAAACATCTTAAATCGTTACTGTTTCTACATTCTTCCCAGGAAAAGATTTCATTTCTTTGATTTACTGTGCAAGATAGGGATTTTTCCAAGGTAAATACTGACAGAAAAAAATTGACTAAACCGAGCTCGATAGCTACAGTCGCTTAAATGCGGCCAGTATTAAGTATTCGAGAGATAGTGGGTTCGAACCGCACTGTCGGCAGCCCTGAATATGGATTTCCGTAGTTTCCCATTTTCACACCAGGCAAATGCTGGGGCTGTACCTTACTTAAGGCCACGGAAGCTTCCTTCCCGCTCCTAGCCCTTTCCTGTCCCATCGTCGCCATAAGACCTTTCTGTGTCGGTGCGACGTAAAACAACTTGTAAAAAAATGATTAGAACATTAAATTAAGTGCCTGCCTCTGCTCAAGGTTTGAATAATAATTCTTCTTCTTCTTAATCTGTTTACCCTCCAGGGTTGGCTTTTCCCTCGGACTCAACGAGGGATCCCACCTCTGCCGCCTCAAGGGCAGTGTCCTGGAGCGTGAGTCATTGGGTCGGGGGATACAACTAGGGAGGATGACCAGTACCTCGCCCAGGCTGCCTCACCTGCTATGCTGAACAGGGGCCTTGTGGGGGGATGGGAAGATTGGAAGGGATAAACAAGGAAGAGGGAAGGAAGCTGCCGTGGCCTTAAGTTAGGTACTATCCCGGCATTTGCCTGGAGGAAAAGTGGGAAACCACGTAAAACCACGTCCAGGATGGATGAGGTGGGAATCGAACCCACCTCTACTCAGTTGACCTCCCGAGGCTGAGTGGACCCCGTTCCAGGCCTCGTACCACTTTTCAAATTTCGTGGCAGAGCCGGGAATCGAACCCGGGCCTCCGGGGGTGGGAGCTAATCACACTAACCACTACACCACAGAGGCGGAATGTTTGATTAATTAAGAATCAATTTTGCTCTTGATATGTTTCCTAATACCCGACAGAGGAAAATATAGAAGTGAAAATACATCTACTTGTGTGGAATCACATTACCGTTCCTAGAGAAGGGAAAAGTAAAGACCACCATAAGTTCGCAAGTTCTTTTTTTCTTTAATAGTGGACTAACACAATGAAGGTTTTCGGTAACGCAAGGAAGGGCTAGGATTGGGAAGGTAGCAGCAGAGGCCTTATTTAAGGTACCGTCCCAGCACTTGGCTGGCGTGAAAATTGGAAATCAAGGAAACGCATCTTCAGAGCTGTCGACGGAGGAATTCGAACCGAAGGGACGCAAACCGCGTAGGCAACTAGCTCGGTACTAATTTTTGTTGAAGACGGAGTGAACTCCTAGTCCTTGTTACGCTGCAGAAACGGGAGACCTTTCTAAATTTGATGAATTGAATGTCAAGGAACAATCTTCCAAAACGTTTAAACAATCTTAACGAATGTGCATAAATAAATTCAAAACAAGGAATTTAATCGAAATTCAGACTAGGGGCTGCTCAGCCGAGCCGGTAAAGGTGTGCTCGAAAGGGTGAGGAGTAGATTCACCGTCAGGATGTTAAAAAAATAAAAAAATAAAAAAACCGGGCGAGTTTGCCGTGCGCGTAGAGGCGCGCGGCTGTGAGCTTGCATCCGGGAGATTGTGGGTTCGAGCCCCACGGTCGGCAGCCCTGAAGATGGTTTTCCGTGGTTTCCCATTTTCACACCAGGCAAATGCTGGGGCTGTACCTTAATTAAGGCCACGGCCGCTTCCTTCCAACTCCTAGGCCTTTCCTGTCCCATCGTCGCCATAAGACCTATCTGTGTCGGTGCGACGTAAAGCAACAAGCAAAAAAAGTAAAAATAAAAATAATAATAATAATTTAAAAACAGATTTTCACTTCTTAACAGGCACTTTGCCCTGAGATTAACTCAGTCAACACCAAAAATAAATATGGGGGCAAAGGCGCCCGGACATAGAGCTAGCCACTCTAGAGCACTTAGTGCGGAAGTTCCGAAATGTGGATAGCGTCATTTTCCAATATTCCAGGTGCCTTTCTAGCCAGGTACAGAGGTAGTTTTGTTTTGCTTAGATTCAGGAAAGTTCGAGAAAGAGTACATTTAAGGAATAAAGCCCTAGGGGTAACACTCTAACTAACTAAATAAATAAATATAAGTAAACAACAAAATCATCATGGACAGAAGAGCGAAGAAGGTCGCAAAGTACGAGAATGAAAGAATATTAGACAAGGAGAAAGATCAGAAGAAATGAAGCTGATACGAATTAACGTGGTCTTCAGATGGCCGTAACTGAAAGAAGAGTAAATAAATAAATAAATAAATAAATAAATAAATAAATAAATAAATAAATAAATAAATAAATAAATCGTTGTCGATCTAAGTGAAGCATTCCAACGTCGAATAAGCTTATTGAAAGCTCGGTCAATGGAATCATGATCGATCACGGGTCAAAACAAGTTATGCAACCATGGAATAGGGTCGTTAGCCGGGTGGAGATTAGTTGGAAATGTCAGCACCGTGCTATGATGGGGCGGGGCGGTAAGCTCACCAACTGTGACGTGGTTTAGTCAGGATTGGATTACAAGAGCCGCTGTACTGCTTAGTAGCCGTTAACTGGGGAGATAAGGTTACGAGATATTGTACCTACCTAGAACCTGTCCCCAACCAAGTACAGCACAATATGAGGAGATGAAATTAGAGTCGCATGGATCGACACATTTGAACTAAGAACACACTTGACTCCATTAGCCCAAAATTGGAAATGTATAATTAACGAAGGAATGAGGGCAAATAAAATAATCCTGTTTTAGCTTCGCGTAAACAGCAGCGGCGATTATGGGGTCGGGGGGCGAGGGGAGCACACTTTCGGGAGAAAACATATTTTTATTAATTTCGCCCGACTGAAAGTAGGAATTATTAAAAAAAACAATTTGTACAAGCCCTATTGTGTTATCAGCAAATTCTTTCTTTTATTTTCTTTAATTGTGAACAAAATTAGTAGCGGAAATGATTTTAATTGTATAATCACACCATACCTCTTTTTAATTGTAATTAATACATGTGTAATATTGTTCGTGCCGGCCCCGTGGTGTAGGCGTAGCGTGCCTGCCGCTCACCCGGAGGCCCCCGGTTCGATTCCCGGCCAGGTCAGGGATTTTTCTCTCGACCTGAGGGCTGGTTCGAGGTCCACTCAGCCTACGTGATTAGAATTGAGGAGCTATCTGACGGTGAGATGGCGGCCCCGGTCTCGAAAGCCCAGAATAACGGCCGAGAGGATTCGTTGTGCTGACCAAACGACCCCTCGTAATATGCAGGCCTTCGGGCTGAGCAGCGGTCGCTGGGCAGGCCAAGGCCCTTTCGAGGGCGTTAAGTGCCGTGAGGTTTGGTTTTTGGTTTGGTAATATTGTTCCTTTGGTGAATGTTTAATTGTATAGTATTGAAGCAAAATCTCAAAAAAACTATTACCACCCCACTTGAATTGATATATTGCCCTCATTGCACCCCCCACCCCCCTCCCGTCCACCATATCCTACAAACCCGGGTGCTGTTTGCTGTCTGTGTATTATTATTTTTTTTGCCCTCGCACTTTTAATTCTCAATCGCCGTTACTGCGCGAAAAGGGCATGGTGCCTGTATTATTATTATTATTATTATTATTATTATTATTATTATTATTATTATTATTATTATCTAATGGTTTCACGTCGCATCAACTCAGACAGGTTTTTGACGACGCTTGGACAAGAAAGGGCTAGGGCAGAGAAACGAAGTGACCGTAACCTGGCGTAACAATGGTATAATCCACGGAAAACTATCTTCACGGCTGCCAATAGTGCGGTTCGAACCCACCATATCCCGGAAGCAAGACTACACGTACAAAGCACGAGCCGCGCAACTAACACACTCTGAATTGGATATCAATTATGTGTAAATAATAATAATAATAATAATAATAATAATAATAATAATAATAATAATAATAATAATAATAATAATAATCAGGGGTTGCTAACTGAAGTCGTAAAGACGTGGGTTCGATTTCCCGTCAGGCAGTCGAAAGTTCAGAAATGAGATTTCCACTTCTGGAGAGGCACATGACCTCGAGCTTCACTCACCCTGCACCAAAAATTGGTACTAGTTAATTCCTGAGGCCAAGGGTGGCCGGGCATATATCTTAGTTACCATTCTATCTCACTCAATGCCGAGGTTACGAATAGTGGAAGCTTTTACCTCCCATTGCTCCGAAAGCGTTCACGGTCCGTACGGAGATGACTTTGATTTCCTTTTTAATAATAATAATAATAATAATAATAATAATAATAATAATAATAATAATACGCAAGCAATTTGCATTTTGATTTAACGACATTTAGACTAATTGTGAGTCAATTTTGATGCTCCGTTTTACTCTGTTGCTGAATTTTTAAATACATTTTACAGGTAAACACTAAATGAATCAGATATATTTCGCATGCCGATATCGTACGACATAAAGTGCCAATGGACTTTTCTGCCCTCGAAAGAGACACCGAGGTGCCAAAATTTTGTCCCGCCGGTAAATCTACGACTTGAAGCTGCCGTATTAGAGCGCCTTCAAATACCACCGGAGTGCGCCAGGATCGGACCCGCCAACTCGAGCTCAGAAGGCCCGCGTTCTACTACCTCAGCTAGTCTTAGGACTGAAGATTATCTGATCGTAACTTATAAAACACTTCAGTTCAATATTTCACCAACTTCTCGAAAAAAAAAAGCTTTTATTTTGACATTTGACATTTTATCATTTATTTCTGACATTTTCAATAGTATTTAAATTATTGCGCAAGTTGCCTGTAAAAATACAAAATATGGCTCAAAATAACAGACCAGAAGATAAATTATTCCTTACTTCTACTCATAGCCTACGCCGCTTTGTAGTACAAACAACACAAAGACGAGTTCATTTTCTTCACAGAGTTATAAATTATAGCATAATCACCACGTACTACAAGGCAACACTGAAGAACGTGGCACTGTACGCGGCCGAGATGATGGCACTAGGAAGGCCTGGGGCAGAGCAACTGGAGAAAGAAGGAAGAACAATTCTGAGGAAGATGGTAACGAAGATCAAAGAACGAACTGTACCGAAACACGAGGACGATCTCAAAAGAAATAGGATTTAAAAAAGCAATATTTGCTGGGCATGTTTTCAGGATAGATATAGGGAGAATGACTAGAAGAGTATGGGAGAAACGGGTAGGACGAGAGGAAGGACGGAAACTAAGTGGGCGGTCAAACTCCGGAAGGACTGAACTGAGATGGGGATCAAAGTGAAAGAGGCAGAGAACTGGAGAAATGTACACCAACGAATACGCCAGAGCTCAATGACAGAGAAAGGTACAGGAACAGAATAGAGAAGCGCCAAGGACACAAGAGAAGAGGACACTGAAAATATCAGCTGAACAATAGGAGAGAAGGAGAGAGATAGGACGAAGAGGTTCTGAGAGAAGAAAAAACCCCCGTAACGAAGAGGAAAAAGAAGAAGCGAAATCACCACATAACATTTAGTTATAACTTTCAAACCAAACCTATTCAGATGTAAATTAACCTTTTTATGTTTGTAAAAGGATAAATGTGGAACTATATAAAAAAAACTTGATTATATTGTACAACAATTTAGCAACTAATTTTTTTCGGACGCAAATGCGAGCCCACGTTAACCGCTACTGCTATAAAGAAATGTTTTACTTATATACTTGTCTGAGCCAAGGAAATACGAATCATTTGCTAAGGTCTGAACGAATTTTCAGTGAAAAAAAAATATAATAAACAGAACATTTAAGGGAATGAACCAATTAAGCTGAACTTTGACAGACCCTAGTATGGTAATACAACCAAGCGAAATGGCATATGGTTTTCAGTGCGGGGAGTGTCCGAGGACATGTTCGGCTCGCCAGGTGCAGGTCTTTTGATTCGACGCCCGTACGCGACCTGCGCATCGTGTTGAGGATGAAATGTTGATGAAGACGACACATACACCCAGTTCCCGTGTCAGCGGAATTAACTTATGATGGTTAAAATTTCCGACCCTGCCGGGACCAAAGGTCAGCACGTGAACCATTTAGCAATGGAGCCGGACAATACAACTAAAACAACCCGTTCACCTAACAAAACAAGCCACTCGGATACGCAGTGTAATACTTTTTAAAACTATATTGTCGTGCAAAATAAGCCTGACTTCTTGGCTGAATTGTCAGCGTAGTGGCCTTCGATTCAGAGAGTCCTGGGTTCGAATTCTGGCAGGGCCGGGAATTTTAATTGCGTGTGATGACTGGGACCTTACTCACGAGATCCGATGCAGAATTGAGCAGGCCAGAACTTCTTTTCAGAGACTTAGGAAACTTTTGACAAGCCGTGACCTTTCCATTTCACTACGGACACGACTACCCCGGTGCTACGTTTTCAGCATTCTGTTGTACGGCGTTGAGGCATGGACACTAACTGAGACCATGTGCAAGAGATTGCAAGCATTTGAAATGTGGACGTACCGAAGGATGCTGAAGGTACCTTGGACAGCTAAAATGACCAATATAGACGTTTTGCACCGTATGAACAAAGAACCAGAAATTCTCACTACCATCAAGAGAAGGAAACTAGAATACTTTGGTCATATGATGCGGAACTCTAAATACCACCTTCTGCAAGTAATACTCCACGGGAAAATTAATGGAAAACGTGGTCCGGGGAGAAGTAGGACATCATGGCTCGGCAACTTGAGCCAGTGGTTTGGGGTGACAAAGCTTACTCTGTTCAGAACAGCTATGAACAAACAACAGATCATGCTACTGATCGCCAACGTTCTGCGAGGACATGACACATGAAGAATAATTCTTCTAGCTAGGGGGGTGGGTGCTAGGCGTTTGTATTCGTTTAATAATCATTGGGAAATGCAAATAAGATATAAAATAGTAATAAGTAGTAGTAATAGTAATAAGGTATAAAATAGTAATCATGTTCACTGAAGCTCTTGAACCTCTAATCGTCTTTTGTATGGTGACATCAAGACAGATCTAGATGTTTCATCTCTCCGTTTCGGCATCTGTGGTATCACACGAAATCCCAGTCTAGTCACAAATCCTGTGTCATTGTTTTCTGAACGCATGTATGACAGGAACGAACGTTCAGTAATTTCTAACCGGTAGATTCAGAGCGGCTTGAAAAAAAGTCGCTATAAAATCCAGCTTCAGGCCCATTGTTTAACGCACTTCCTTATGGCTGATAACAGGTTCAATTTGATGGTCCGTCTCTTGTCATGTCGGGTAGGGCACGGTACAATGATCTCGTCAGCTCAATGAAATTACTCCTCACGTCTACTGTACGGTTAAGTCTCCCTCCGAGTGTAAACATGTCCACAAACCTGCACTTTCTCAGAAAATAAACTAACGGCAAATCGTAGAGACCAGTTCAATGGGATACAGCGAATTCTCGGGTAAAATAAACACACGACAGGCATTCACTTGATATACTCACCGATAAATCTCTATTATTTTTGTGACGAAAAGTTTTATATTCTCCGTCACATATAAGTTCACAAACAGAGAGACTTAAGGCGGAACCGTACTGAGATTTTGGACCAAAAAATCACCAAAAGAACTCAAATGAGATTTTGTTACCACAGTACACTCCCAACTTTGAGACACATGACGATAACTCCTCCCCACCCCTTTAACTGTCCTGCGGAGACATTGAAACGTCACTTCAACTGAATACGCCCATATAAATTGTTCAATGTGATTCAAGTTATGAATGTTTATTTATTTAGTCCATAACAAGTCTCACCAAAATGGGTATATATCAGGCTAAAATTAACAAAGGTGTCCGGCTCCTTGGCTGGATGGTGAGCGTAGTGGCCTTCAGTACAGAGGGTCCTGGGTTCGAATTCCAGCCAAGCAAGAAATATTTACTATGAATGATTAACACCTCTTAATTTACTAACGTCCCGCTCTGTGGTCAACTGATTAGCATGCTGGTCATTAGAGTACGATTCCCGACCGGGTCGAGGATTTTAACCTTTATTAGTTAATTCCTATGCATTGGAGATTGGATTTTGTGCAGTCTTCAACATTACATTTCATCCTGGGTAGGGCCTCATCCTCATAAACCCGCTGGTCACCCACAGGTCTCAACTCGAAAGACCTGAACCAAGGCCTCCCCGGAGGCCACCCATTATTACTATTATTATTATTATTATTATTATTATTATTATTATTATTATTATTATTATTATTATTATTATTACCTAGAAATAACCCACACTACCAACCATCACAGAAACACGCAATAGTGAATGCATCGCTTCACACAGGATTGGCGTCTGCAAGGACATTCGGCCGTAAAACCTGGCCAAATTCACACGAAGTGCGACTCCAATAAATGGACAAAAGAGGAAGAATAAGTAGGATAATTCATTAGAGTGCCCCCCTCCCCCTAAAATGCAATCACTATAAAAAGAGATGATAAGAATATTCTAGTACAGCTTTCACTTGCTTGTGCAGGCGCTTCTCTTTGATCTGTCCCCCAAGATCTCCCTTCATCATCTCATATCTGACCCTGAGTCGTCGCAAGAACTGTGTGTCCTCCATACCCAGATCCATCTCACGTGAGATATGGTGTAAAAAGTGCACTATGTATTCTAGCATGTGACAGAACAAGATTTCTTTACTTTCATTGACCTGTCTCAGACTAGTCTTTGATGAGGACGATACGAAAGTAGCAGAGGTAGGAGCAATGCTAGTTACACTACTTCCTACGCAGCCAATTCCAGTAATGAGCAGTGAAGGCTTGTTGGGTCGAACAGTGTGTTCACTTCTTGACACAAAATCACCACGGAAAGGTGCACATTATCATAAAGACTTTTTGGTTAGTAAATATATGGATATGTGTCTACCCCTGACAATAAAAGGTCGACCTAATATGCTTTCAGAACGAGTTTAAATAATACTGTTTGTTACAAACTGTTCAAACGCTGTTTGCTACTTTCCTAATTAGGCCTAATAACACTCTTCTTCTTCTTTTTCTACAGATTTTTCCCACACCTGTGGGGTCGCGGGTGCGAACCGCGTCGCCATGTTTTACGGCCGGATGCCCTTCCTGACGCCAACCCTGTATGGAGGGATGTAATCGCTATGGCGTGTTTCTGTGGTGGTTGGTAGTGTAGTATGTTGTCTGAATATGATGAGGAGAGTGTTGGGACGGACACATACACCCAGTCCCCGAACCAGAAGAATTAATCACAAGCGATTAAAATCCCCGACCCGGCCGGGAATCGAACCCGGGACCCTCAGAACCGAAGTCCAGTACGCTGACCATTCAGCCAACGAGTCGGACAATTAGGCCTAATAACACTACTCATGTTTATTGACGAAGTGTGTATTTGATAAATGTATATTAGAGAGTAAGAAATGAAACATGACGTCCTCCGTGCTGTAGTGGTTACTGTGATTAGATGCCACTCCCGGAGGCCAGCTTTCGATTCCCGGCTCTGCCACGAAATTCGAAAAGTGATCGTGGACTGTAACGAGGTCAGCTGAGTAGAGGGGGTTTCGATTCCCACCTCAGCCATCCTAGAACCGGTTTGCCGTGATTCCCCACTTCTCCTCCAGGCAAATGCCAGGATGGTACCTAACTTACGGCCACGGCCGCTTCCTTGTCTATCCCTTCAAATCTCCCTATCCCCCCACAAGGCCCCTGTTCAGCATAGGAGGTGAGACCACTTGGGCGAGGTACGGGTCCTCCTCCCCTATTTCCCCTCCCTCGACTCAAAGTCTCAAACTCCAGGGCACTGCCCTTGAGGCGGTAGGACTCCTCGCTGAGTCCGAAGGAAAAACCAGCCCTAGAGGTAAACAGATTAAGAAGAAAGAAAGAAAGAAAGAAAGAAAGAAAGAAAGAAGGAAGGAAGGAAGGAAGGAAGGAAGGAAGGAAGGAAGGAAGGAAGGAAGGAAGGAAGGAAGGCAACGAAACACCCTTTCACTATGTATGAAGGAATATTGGGCCAGAAGAAAAAGCCGACAAATGTTGATTCCGCGTGATCTTAAGTGACCGATTCGCGACGAAGAAGAATGGCGTATGGCCTCTGAAGAGGTCTGGTGCAGGTCTTTTACTAGTAGACGGCCTATAGGCGACCTGCATATCTGTGAGGATGGGGCTCTACCTAAGATGGCTACTAATGTTGAAGACATCAGTAATAACCAGCCCCCGAGCCAGATGAATTAGCCAATTAAGGTCCCCTTGGACTAAAGATCAGAATTCTAATCATTTAGCCATGGAGCTGGATAATTTAAATCATTGGGCATAACTTTTAACTTAACAAGGGTATAGTCTGACTATATTATTATCGTTGTGCCTGGAAAAACTGCTATGTGAATACAGTATGTTGTGAGAGAAATACTGACCCGCAGCACATATGTTATCAAGAGCGAGAATTCTGACATCACTAGCACAATACTGAACCTTAGCTGACAAAGCCTTACCGGCCAAATTTCTAAGCTGAAATATTTCACATAGCGGTTTTTGCAGACACAACGAACATATACTAATATCAGCATGTTTAAATTGTACAACAAAGACCCAATAGATCTAGCTAAACACAGAAGTAACGAGAACTCAGATAATATGCTTCCAAAGTAATTTCTACTACTTTCTGTTTCGTTTTTTTATTGTTACTTATTTGCAGTATCAGAGCATAAAGTATAATTAAACAGACTGAAGAAATGTTAAGTACCTATATTTTCCCTACAAATATAAATTAGTATGGATTTAATAGTCCGCCTCTGTGGTGTAGTGGTTAGCGTGATTAGCTGCCACCCCCGGAGGCCCGGGTTCGATTCCCGGCTCTGCCACGAAATTTGAAAAGTGGTACGAGGGCTGGAACGGGGTCCACTCAGCCTCGGGAGGTCAACTGAGTAGAGGTAGGTTCGATTCCCACCTCAGCCATCCTGGAAGTGGTTTTCCGTGGTTTCCCACTTCTCCTCCAGGCGAATGTCGGGATGTTACCTAACTTAAGGCCACGGCCGCTTCCTTCCCTCTTCCTTGCCTATCCCTTCCAACCTTCCCATCCCTCCACAAGGCCCCTGTTCAGCATAGCAGGTGAGGCCGCCTGGGCGAGGTACTGGTCATACTCCCCAGTTGTATCCCCCGACCAAGAGTCTGAAGCTCCAGGACACTGCCCTTGAGGCGGTAGAGGTGGGATCCCTCGCTCAGTCCGAGGGAAAAACCGAACCTGGAGGGTAAACAGATGATGATGATGATGATGATGATGATGATGATGATGGATTTAATATAAAAACAAATCCGTGCGCAACGGCCAATTTAGGGTCTTGGCCAGCCGTGCCAAGACGCCTGCTGCTCAGCCAGATTGTCTACAGATAATGTAGTGCTACAAGGTCTGTAATAACTAAGTAGTGATTAAACATTTTTAATGGCCGACTACTGATGTTCATTCTTTGTGGTTTATAATACGGAACATCGGATTATCAGGGCAGGAATTATCGAGACTAATGAAAAGAAGTGTGGGGTAGGAAAGTATCATTCCGGCACTTGTTCTTAGCGATTGCATTAGGAACGAGTACAAGTAACATACAGCCTAGTAAGAAAATAACTACCCATAACTTGATGTCGATTTCGTAGTAGGCCTATATGTAAAACTATAATACATAACTCTACAGGAAGTACCTACAGTCATCATGGTCCGTTTCACACTGAATCATTGTCACTCAAGGTCATTCACTCAAACGTTATATAACCCTTCGTTCACAACTACAGTACTCCGTTCCTCTGGTTTTCCTAATGCTATACCATGCATACCAAATACATTTGCTGAAAATGTTAAAGTCGATCTTTAGGGTTTTCTTCTTTCGAACTATTGGATTTATATTTTAGAAGCCAATTTCAGTCCATTGCCAGGAATTGTACGTCATCAAGCTTACGAGAGACCGTACCCCTTCCATACTCTGAGGAGACAGTTAAAACCTTGTTAACGCCTACTTTTCGAAGTTCGCTACCTGACGCTCTGTTTTAGCGGGAAAGTTCAACCTATGTGAATGGACGTAATGAAGCAACATGATGGATTCACAGCAATACATAAGAGAAGGGATAGTACATGGGATCTTACTGGACCATGTGATATGGTTGATGGAGGGAGACTTTAGAACCTATATACTTCCAAGACAAGAGCTAAAAAGGACACTCGCACTTAGAAGGACACTCTTACTTACAACTACTTAGAAGGACGATTCTACAATTTTAATCTATCATCGGAGGGGGGCTGCACTTCTTGACATCGGAGAAGACCTTAACTTAGTTCACGTCGCATCTGAGTAGTGTACTACTCAAAATATAGTCTCATTGGGACCTGTTACTCAATGACGAGAGTTAAAGTCAACGGGAGACAGGTTTTGACTGGTATAGGGCAGGAGAGATTTTGTTATGAATTTAGTTACGCTGCTGTTCCGTAATACGGAAAAATACAAGTGTATTCTCTCCATGAACGTAATCCATGGTGGTTTTGCTATTAAAATTAGGACTCGTTATGACTTTATGTAAGGAGTACAGTAGGAAGTGTTAAAGACAGGAAAGGTCGTAGTACAGCTCGTGTACTATGCACAAAGCAGAAGTAGGACTGGAATCCACAATAAGAGATGACGCCGTCTGTACGAGAGATCCATCAATCATCAGCTGTTACATACATTGTATACAGATAACAGAGTCTACAAATGGTGAGCTAATGGCATAAATACTGCAAGTCCGCGCAACAATTCATGTTCTTAGAGTTTATTTCATTCAATTTTTATTTGGTTTCCGTAAGTTCAGATTCCGTTAATACGCCGTTACGTCACGTTTTTCATCCTAATAAATAACTGTTTAATTTGTATTTTCTGAAATTATTATTAATGATCCTTAACTTCCAACTTAGTATACTTAATGGTTAGTGTTCCGTCACCCCACCCCTGGGAGTTTCTAGAGTCTCAGTACGTATTATTATTATCATTAATTATCAACTATCGTTTTCAAGCCATAGGCTTGAAGGCTGGCGCCCATGGGATATTGTTTATGGAGAAACAAAGATATATTTCTTATTTATATTAACATTAAAGTGACCCGTCACGTCACAATTTTGTCACACATCTGTGGGCAAGAGTGGGTACATCACAATTGGAGGCACTAGAGATGTGGATATGGATGAGAATAGAACAAATGAAATGGGAAGACCGGATAAGGAATGGAGAGGTATTACGAAGAGTTGGTGAAGAACGAACTATGTTACAAATCATTACGAGAAAAATTAACTGGATTGGACATTTTTTGAGGAGGGGATGCTTACTGGAAGAAGGAATAGAAGAAGCGGTGAAAGGCAAAGGAAGAGGAAGAAAACTATATAAAAAATGCTGGACAAAATCAAAATAAAGAAATATTTGGAGGTGGCTAAGGACATGCGAACGTGTAAGAGATTTATCCTATAACAAGACCTGCCATAAGGCATAATACCTAAATAAATGGTCCAAATTAATCCGAAAAGATTGATTTAAAAATATTTGACGATTTTAGCGAAAATCTCAAAACACAAATAAGTTAGTTCATGAAAGTGAAAAATGGATTTAGAAAAATTACGATATTCAGATTACGAAAACAGAAATTATAGACAGGCCAGAATTTCGCAATAGGATTAGAAAGTTCTAGGGTTTTCAGGAAAATGACAGAAAGCGTGCGACTGTCTGATCGGATGAAAGAAGAAAAGAACATAGTGAAAGAATGAAGACATACTGTAGAGACCGAAAATCAAGAAAAGGGGACAAAAACATGGGAAAATTATTTTACATGGTCCCTAGATGGCCAAAATCGAATAAATAATAATAATAATAATAATAATAATAATAATAATAAGCGTATGTCTTCAGCTACTCTGTGCAGACATTTTGATTTGATACCATTTAGGCTGCTTACTTGTCAATTATGAAGTTTCGGTTTACTCTAATAAATGGCAGAGGGATAGATCTCTGGTGGGTGATCTATGCCTAAGTTTTAATTTATTTTGTGGTTTAAACACCAAATGTATCATAATATGAGAAATGCCGACAACGTATGACATAGAGCGCCGAATGAAATCTGCTCTGCCCTTCGAAAAATTCGAATGCCTCTGCCGTGTTTGAATCTACTATCTTGGGACTCGGAGCTGACATTCTACCACTGATCCACATAGAATGATATTAATTAATAACAGCTCATTAAAGCAGTTAAA